>NC_041339.1:30178741-30338741 GCF_004354835.1 Perca flavescens
ACTAGCAAGTGAACATACTGAAGACTGATTACATCCAAGGTCATTCAGAGATCTACGGAACAAGACCAGAGTTGGCTGATATGATAGTGCAAAGATATGCATAGTTAAGGTGATCCAACAAGCTTATGTCTGATGCAGCTACATTTTTCAAATGCATGCTAAAGAATCCAAAAAAAAAAAAAAAAAAAAAAAAAAAAAAAAAAAAAAAGAGATCCACAAGTACTCAAACAGATGAGAGTAAGGTAATGCCATGCTGTGTCTTAATATTCAATCAAGGATGGCTTGTGTTGTGAGCATATACATAAACTTTAGCACCCAGAAACACTCAAATTGGTCAACTAACTAATCAATCTTGTCTATTACAACAATGTTAAAATGTGATATCTACCCCAAATAATAAATAATCATAGCAATGTAGGCTTCGAGCAATCTCACACCAAGATTATCTTTGTAATAAAACTGAGTGTTAAATGTCCCTTCTTATTAGGCGGGTAATACCATGGATGTTTTAAAATCAAGATTTAAGACCATTTATTGGCCATGTGTTATGGCCTATCCTGAATCAACTGCCTGAGCTTTATGCTCCTCTTTAATACAATATCCACAATATCTCAGTTATGTCAAGCAAATGAGCCATACCGGTGTATAATCCCAACAAAAAGACAATTGCACATTAAGTATGTTGCATATAGCTTCAAAAGGTAGGCCCAAACTATTTGCTTTACAATTTATGTCTTGAATGTTTGAGGAAAAAATAACAAAAATAAAAGGATTTTAAATTGTGAAAAAACGCATGCAATGGATTGAGACAATTGCTGACTCCCAAGGCATGCATCCTATCATCTAACTGTACACAAGGAAGATAAATACATCACTCATACAAAAAGCCAAAACAGCACTCATTAACTTGACCCATAGATCTCTTACTGTATATCTCTGCTGCACTACAGCAACTAACAAGTTTGAATATTAAATTGATTTTTGATTATTATAGTCTCTACCGTTAATCCAATACAGGCTGTGACTTCTGTACTTTCTTGTGAAGAAAATAAACAGTAATGATGACTCACAGCTAGGGTCCGTTTCAGAAGGAGGTTTAACAAACTCTGAGTCTAACCCTGAACTCGGAGTTGATTTACCCTGAGATGGGAAACTAAGTTTTCGGTTCCAGAACAGCTGATTTGAGTTGGTTCACTCAGAGTTACGCGCGTGCACCACCACAATAAAAAGGCAGCATGAATGGAGCCATGATTCTACGATTCACCATGGTAACAACCACAAACAAACTGGTTGACGGAAATACTCATGCGCACAAACGGCGAGTTTGAACCACAGACAGTAGGTTTGAACCACAGACAGTAGGTTTGAACCATAGACAGTAGGTTTGAACATGCATTTCGTTAAAAAAAGCAGCGGCTGCTGCTGCAAAAGAGAGAGAATTGGTGTGGGAGAAAGGTGCTGCTCGAGTCAGTGCGTACGCATTAACAGTGTATTAATTTCATATTTAATCAGTTAACTTATAATATTACTGGTGAAAACTGGAATTGTATTACACCTATAAATTTCATTTAGGTGCAATCCTGCAGGCGAAAAATTAAACTATAGGCTACTAATCCCATTATGAGGCTGCAGCACCATAGCATTAACAGAACTATAATGTATAATCATTTATTTCTTTTTAATGGCTCTCACTGGTTTGTGTCCAGGGAACACTACAAAAACATTTAAAAAACGTTTCAGAGCAAGTCACACTTTTCTGATGGCTTTGCATACAGTGGCTTTACTATTACAGTATGATCCGCTACACTGTTATAAAGAAAACTGCCGTTTGCAAAAAACTTAATGCGACACCAAGTATCTGCTGGGATGTTAAAGCCTGTCCACGATGGTTGATGTTAGTGATATGAGGAAGGATAAGGTATCATATCTAATGGACTGTGATAAAAAATACCTCTCAAATCGGTTATGTGGAAATAAATATACATCTATAGTCGGGACTCAATATCATCTCCCGACGTAAACTCTCTGTGAATTAATACAGCTTTTTCATCAACGGAATTGTCGACAACAGGACATGACATGTTTGAGAAAAAAAATGTTTTATATAGTATGCCTAACATAAACAAATACGTTTTTTTTTTATTCATGCAGATAACAAACTGCATTGAAATGTGCCTGATACAGACTGAATGAATGAATGAGGAAATGAGTTTCTCCTCCCTCTCAGAGAGAGAAACTCAAGGTTTCTTGAAGAAAACCTGCTCCCGATCAGGTTAGGTTCACAGGCTCAGTTACCATAGTAACTGACTGAGGTTAAGTTACCTCTCTTTCTGAAACGGAAAACCCAGAGTTTCCCCTCATCTCAGGGTTAACAAACTCAGAGTTTTCACTAAACCTGCTTTCTGGAACGGGCCTATAACCTGATGTCTAGAACGCCAGATTTAGTAGATTAGAACTGCCTCTAGCTGAAAATAACAGATGGAGTAGAAATGTCTGAAAACTGCATTGAGCTGATGTCATACTTGGCTGACAGATAGGTATGACTGGCAGAATTCACTGTTTCAGTAAGTGCACCAATGAGGTGAATCCAAGTAGAAACGATTTCCCGTTTTTTATTTCCCCAATTAAATGTATACCAATCACAAAAGAGAAGCTGCATATAACAAGTAGCAGATGAGTTAAAGAAAGGATTTCAAAGCTTATGGACCATTAAAATTGTGCAAAGAGGCTAATATTGAATATCACGAAGAAGTCCCAAATTGTTATTGTTGTAAGGTAGCCTATATCACACATTTCCTGACTGAACTTTAAAAGCTGGAGTGTCCACACTGACCATAACTTAAAGAAAATAATTTTTTGGCAGTAGGCTATAACAATGAAAATAAAAATAAATAATACCGACAGTATAGCAACTATTTTAATGTGGCTTTCTTGTAAACACTCTCCGCAGCTGAAATCAGACTTTTGTATTTTCGTGCCCACATCATATCTAACATATGGCACGAAATGAGTAGCCTGAAGCTAACCTTTCAGATGATAAAGAACTTAACAATTGCATCAATGGTGGCGGCGTGGGCTAGTTAATTATAAAATGTTTTTTACGGCTTTATTATAGTGGATTATTAGGGTTGCTGCAGCAATGGCCGAGGTTGATCCCTAATGACACCGTAAAAGTGTAGAACATTCTCTTGGCTCAACAGACTATGATGCATCGTATATGCAATATACCAACTGGCATTTATCCACATAATGACACTTCTAACATCTCACAGCTACAGGTTCCCTGATTAAGGCCATGCATCAAAGTGAGCCTTTCTATAGCTTATAGTTTTGGTTTTCAAAAGGAGATCATGAAAAAATAGTCATTGCTTGCATCTGCATTGCCTGTCAATGACGGTTTTGAAAACTCTTCTCTCGTAGTGCATTTAGGCAATATCCAAAATCCTATCAAGATGCAGTTGTATCAAGCCTTGCTGCACGGAAGCTTTATATTAGCGAAGTATGCCTTTGGGAAATCAAACACAAACAATAATAATGCATCACTAAAGTTAGAAAAAGCAAAATGTGAACTTGGATGTTTCTTGCATTAAAACACCCATCAGATGTCCTGAACATGAGAGTTGACTTTTATACGTTAGGCCGGCACATACGGGTACTTCACTAAAACGTCAAGGGGGATACAACACAGACGAGCCCATAAAAGTCAATGCAATTTGACGTGTGCTTGGATCATAATTTTTTACTGTGTATGAATTTATTTATTGTTAAACAAATGTTTGTTTTATACACTATTTCGTGACCTTGCCTGAAACTGAGCGTTCACCATACCTTAATAAATTAGGGGTTGATCGCCGTCATGTCCCCTTAGTCTTCCCCTTTATAAGTGGATCAATGACCAAACACGGTGGCCACATATTGCTTATGTGGAAATACACATTTGATTAAATCACTATGGTTAGGCTGAGTGTCGTCTGCAATTAATCAACCTGTTATTAATAACCAACTGTTCGATCTACAGGTCAGTGTTTCCTCTAGGTTGACTTGGAAGTGGCGGCCCGCCACACCAAAATATCTGCCGCTACGGTATCAGAAATAGGGCAGACGCACAATGTAGTTGCGGTTGCCTTTTAAATGATCCTGCCTGTTGGAAAGCCTGTCCACACCCCCCCGCAGGTGGACGCCGATACTGCAGTCTGATGTCGGTTGAGTGAGCGGTACTGCGCATTGATGTCGAGAGGCAGCAGACTTTTTATTTATTCTTTTTCTTCATTCTGTCTGGTTAGTGCGTTCGTGAGGAAAACGTGAGTATTGTACATGTGGAGTTTGTTGTGTGACACCATGACCTGCCCCCACTGCTAAAAAAAAATCCTAAAGGAAACACTGTAGGTTGAGATTTAGTTGGAGACAACAGTCTGATGCTGCTATCAATGTTAGCAGCCTCCCAGTTAAGCTAACGTTAGCTATCCATTAGTAGTAGCTTTTCGTCATTTTTCCGCTTTCTCTCCTGATGTGACAGCGCTATTCTTCCCCCCTAATCGGGAGCTTTTGCTGCAGCGATGCCGGTCTGGTCTATAGCCCATATATCAGGATCTATTTTAGGATATGGCAGGTTTGTTTAAAGTATAAGTTTGGAGCGATGTTAAACTTCCACTGTTGTTTACGCTGTTGTCGTCTATGGGGAACGCAGGATTGTTTTCCCCCAGAAAGGGGCGTGGTGATGAGACCTTCCCTCGGATGATGTATTGCCGGCCTATACGTATACCATTCGGGCATGGACCAAGTGCTACCTGGGAGGTAGCAAATCAATGTCAAATTTCATATGCTTTGGAATATAGTCAGCAAAATTATATAGACTGTAATTTTTGATTCCTGATAGGAAATACTTGACAGCACAAAAAGTTTCCCTTTCATACTTGCAGAAGAGGATGTCAAAGGGTTACCCCAGTTGCTACAATAGCTTGCACTTTAATTACGGTAGGTCTTTTATGATTGTAAATGCATCACTAGCATGATGTCAGTACTGCTAATAGAAGAAGACTGACATTAAAAGCCTGTCCCATAGCCAATTAGGACTCTGCCACCTTCTCCTTAATGTGGACCACCAGAGAGAAACTGATAAGTAATATGTGAAGGAATAAACATCAGTGCAGTACCTTCCAGCTGATATAAAGGTCAGACAAATGCCCCCCAACAAACTTTTTCATTAGGCCCGTTTAATTACACTTTTAATTAACTAGGCAGGTCACTATATGGGATGGGTCAAATATAAAGGAGCCATTTCAAATAAGAAGGACCCATTTTATAGAGTATAACTCTCTCTGTGGTATTCTTTTTTTTTTTTTTTTAAAAGGTCAAAATAAAACTTTTTTGTACAGATTGACAAACTTGCAGCTAAGCAAGAGTCACTCTAACTCAGGGACTAGGACATGGGAGCTCAGAAACCCCTTGACATTGATTAAATTCACTGGCTGTGGTGACATCAACAGTTTGACAAATGTGTGACTAATCTCATAACATGCACTAACTCATTCATTCACATAAGGAGAAACATGGGCATGGCCCCTCACATGCTCACACACCACACCTTATTCAAACTTTGGCAAACAGAAATTACCACAGAACTATCATAGGCCTATATCATCATTTAACCATTATGTCAACTCAAGATTCAAGAGGTTTATTGTCATATGCACAGTAAAGGCAACTTACACCATGCATTGAAAAGCTTCCTTTGCCAATATTCCTTCCACAAAGAATAAAAAAAGAATAATATAATAAAGCTAAAACAAACAATAACAAAGTTGTGTTAAATAGTTTTTAAAAAGCTGTAGATGTAAAAGATGAAAGTGCACGGTACCTATGTCAAGGCAGCATGATTAAAACACAAATAATGAATTCCTTCTCCAGCATAAATAAAAACTAGGGCTGTGCTCGATTGAAGAAATTCTTAGTCGACTAACACTCATTCAATTGTATCGACTAATCAATTAGTTGATTTAATCGACATCTGTAAATCTGAGTTTCTCTGCAAAGAGTCATGCAAAAGCACGATTTAATTCTTGTGTTTACAAGAGATGTGCTGATACGTTTCTTGGAAATAAGTCATTCAGCATGAAAAAAGCATAAAACATGACTAATCGACTAAAGAAATCTAAGTTGACACCAAAACGACCGATTAGTCGACTAATCGACTAAGAGGGAGCAGCCCTAATAAAAACTCAATGTACTATGCCCCTGTAACGCACTGTCTGTACTGGTAACATTAGTTAAAATTAGAATCAGGCAGGAGTAATTTGATTTACAAAACCATTATTGTCGTTTAACTGCTCTACTTATGCCTTTGCTAATCAAGGGGTCACCACAGCCATGTTTGTAGGCAAACAACAGGTGATTACAGCAAATACAGGATGCTCTCTGAACATATCTAATCATTCAAAGACCGTTTGCGTTCAATTTTAGCCAGTGCAGATTTAAATACAAAAAACACAGGTATCATGTGTGCTTGTAAGTTGAGACTAATGTCTAACCAGCTGTTAATGTTTGTTTGTTGGCTCTCTTGACACAAAAGTATAAGTCACTGAGTTACGAGTTGTATGGAAGCCCATTTCCACCAGTGTAATGAAGAAGAAATAAAAAGATCCTGTAAGGCATTATAATGGGAAAGTATCTCAAAATAGTGACTTAGTATCTCAAAATGACAAGAAGCTTTCTCAAAATAGGCTATACTAAGTCATTATTTTGAGTTTTTCATTATTTTGAAATACTAGCTAGCTATCTCAATATGAGATACCAGTCCTTGAGATACTAGCTAACTCGTTGTTTTGAGATAGCCTACTTTATTTCAAGAAATCTTATTATTTTGAGATAACGTTACTATCTCATTAATAACATAGCTAACTAAATGACTTACAGGATTTTTTTTTTTTTTTTTTTTTTTTTTTTAAATCACATTGGCGGAAATGGGCTTCTATGTGGTGTGTGTGAACAAACGCTAAAAGTTAACCTTATAACGCTAGATTAAGTGCAACGCTGTTTAACTTTGCTAGCTAAGTTTTACATTGTTAGCCACCTTACAGTTAGCTAGCTTTAAGTCTCAGTTATGTTTAGTAACAAACGATTCATCTGTGGTTAAAATGGTAACGTTAGCAAACTTCAAATCAACTCACAACTACAATTACAACTCAACCCCGGTCTGTTTAATGTTTAGGTTTTCACTAGCTTAGTAACCCAACTAAAGCTAACATTACCTACAGCTGACTGTCATTACTGCAAAACACACAACAATGTTTTGGACACATCGGCAACAGCTAAACAGCTAGGTTAGCTTGCTAAATGTTATCCAAACAAAGTTTATACAGCTTTCCGTGAGCTAAGAAGTGAATTAGGCGACTACAGTTGTGAGCTTATAAGTGCTAGCGTTATGAGAAAGGCAGGAAAGCAGGTTTACCAGCTGTTGTCGTATCCACCGTAGCATCCTTAACAAATACGTTACGAAGTAACGTTAGCTAGCACAGAGCTAGCAACAAGCTACACCAACAAAACCGTCCCGAACCATGAATATTTCCTCCCAAAGGCAGCTCATCTCGGTCGCATTGCGCGACGCATTCATGCAGTGCAACTGTGCAAAAAAATAAATCCGGTCTTTCCCATTTCGCGGTAATGACAGACAAATGGTCCCCGGTAAAAGTGACAGACGGCTGGCCACGGAGTCCCAGCGAGCTACACTTATATCTCTGCTGCCACGATAGTTTCCCCCTGCCAGCACACAGCTCTGTGCAGACATTGGCTGCTCTCTAGCGGCCTCTCACGCCCCCTGCCTGTCTGCATTGATGGCTGGATGGATAACCCCCAATCTATAATTAATAATTTAAGTTTTAAGTACAATGAAGGCATGGAAACTAAAAACAAGCCTGGATTACTAAATCGGGAAAAAGCAGGCAAATGCCCAAAAGCCCCAGGTTCACTGTATATTAATTTAATTGCAAATGGGTTTTGTAATATGGAAATATGTAGGCCTACTACTAAATCACTATGTGACATAAATAGGATAGAATAGCTGAATCCCGTTTAGCTGATTTAGTTTCAAGGTCCTTGTAATGTTCATGCTGGCTCATTGTCACACTGTAATGACTTAGCCTAGTACACTTGAACAAAACAGTGCCATCATTAATGTTATTATTAACACCTGTGCTTTTCCTACTATGGAAAGTAAAAATGTCTACAGTGAAATAGATTGATGCCCTGTCTTAAGGAGGGGCCCTGTGTCAAAATTGAAGACCTTCATTACTTAAGCTGATATCAATGTTATTATATTCCTAATAATATTGCTAATGGAGACCCAGAAGCTATTTTTTTTGCCATGGGTTTCTAAACAAGTTCATCTGGAAATGGCTACAATAACAACATCTGAAAATGAGTAATAGTTGTGGAGCATTTTAAAGTTTGTCTTCTTCATACTGTGATGAATGGCCTTGAACATACTGTACGCTACATATAGATGTAGTGTACTGTATATATTGTAGTGTAGTTATTGAATTGCAGTATTCACTGCATTGCAAATTGTTACTGTATCCACATTGTGATAATTCAGGGCGCTGAGTCATATCTAGATTGCTTACAATGCACTTTTTAAATTGTTGAATATTCTTTGACATAAAGCCAACAGAGTGAAAACTTAAAGTGGATTTGCTTACGCCAAATGTCTCATAGATATCTTATCAAGCCAGAGGGAATTTGTTTCTCATCTCCTGCATCAAGTCTGAACTGAACATAAGCTAAAAACCTTCTCACATTATTTAATGGCCTCTTGATCACTCATTCCTCTCATGTTCTTTGATTGATTGTGTGGCTCCTACTCGGAATAAAGAAATATAAACATAACCATGGAGAACTACAAATATTAGAACATTTTTAGGTGGATAAAGCATGCATTTGCCTTTTATCCCATTCTTTTAAACCTCTCAGCGATGCTATCCTGTCTCCCTGTTGTCTTTGAATTTCTCTTGTAAAGCATCTCACATAAAGTGAGGTCATCCATGTATTAGTGGCTCTCTCCCAGTGATGAATCCATTCCCGTCCCCTCCCCCCTCAGAGACTTGGCTGCAGTACATCCCAATCAGTTAATAAAGTATAGACAATATATGACACCACACTGGTAGGATGAGAAATGCTCAGACTTTTGAAAATCTAAAAAAGTATATGGAAAGTTTGGCTGTATTGTGTGCTTTCTAAATTGATTCAATATGTCATAAATGATTGAAAACACTGAAGTAATGTTCAAGTGATCATTAGTTAAGAGAAGCAAATGGAAATTATCCTAATCAGTGTGTTTCAGTAGCTATATTTGGAGCAGAATAGCTGCAGCAAGCCTTTTTGTCTCTTTCTAGCCTCCTGATTGAAAAAGTGAAACACACTAATTTATTTGCACGTTTCTGCATCGTTCCCAATGCTCCCGTTTGTTCCTTAAGATGCTTGTGTGACTCAACTCACCACCACAAAAAACTCCTTCCTACTGGATCTCTCCATCATGAAAGTCTTTTTATAAACCAAGCAAAAACAGTGAAACTAAGCCAAATGCCACCAACACACATTTATTTCCAGGATTAAGACAGCTTTAGGCCAATCTGTGAGTCAGCAGAGTAAGACACTGACTGTGCCACAGTGTTTGAAACATCTTGGGTTCAAGTCCCACTCATTTATCGCATTCAATAGCCAGTGTCACGTGTCTTTTTGTGGTTTTTACTGTATATCCAGCAAATGCAGAAATGTCACAAATTCATCTGAAAAAGACAGCTTTACTCTGCAAATCCTGTGGGTAATCCGCTATCTGTCTGTGTTTGTACTGTATGTGAGCCCTGAGCCCGGCGGTCCTACCCATGTGACTGTGAGGGTAATCTCTAAATATCACTGATTTACATAACACCACTGCAGCAGCAACATCTGGGAGCTCCCACCTCACAGCTGGATTGGATACAGTAGTAGCTATTCTTTGATGTGAGAGGTTGGCAGCGAAGTGCATGTTGTTGGTGTTTAGATGAAAATCTCCAAATGTTTCCTTTTTCAGGGACTGAAATCCTTCCCTGATAACTCAGAAGTAATCTCAAAGAATTACGAGGTTACAAGGAAACTAAAAGTGGTGATGTTGTATTTCTCCTATAACCTGCTAGTGCTGTCAGAAAAAACTGTGTCTGTGTCCTTTAAGCAACGATCTTGTTTGCACTTGACAGAACGTCTCCCTCTTGTCTTGAAATCATAATTCCATATACTTTTTTATAATTTAATATAATTATAGGCTTCATGAGGCATAAGTCAGATCAAGTACTGTGGTCACGCACAGTTGCTGCTGGTTGAAATGCTAAATGCTTAAGTGCACGTCTTTGTGCCTCAGATAGAAGACTGCTGGCCAGTGATCCATAATGCCCTTAATGTCGGTCATGAAAATGGATGGCAAGGTACCGGATAACGTCTGGCTGCCTTCCCAGCTCTGTATCGAATTTAATTTCCGTTACACTACAATCCTACAAGTGCTTGTCATATTAAATGCTGTAGCCCAACAGGTTGAAATAATTCACCATACTACATAGTGTGGCTTGTGGGCTACACATATCTCTATGTTTGTATGGATCATGTAAGATATAACATTTTGCATGGTTTTAACTTTGTACTTAGGATATAGCTTGGTATAATCAACATCAATGTTTTGAGGACCCTATGGGCTTAGAGCAAATGTGCAAATGTCCATTCTACGTCTCAGTATTGGACTGAGTTAATCCATCAGGCCTGTTTAACCATGCTTTGGCTGATCCTCTTGGTAAACACACCAGCACTAAGTGGCTTTCAATCATTACCACCAAGTATCTCTAATAGTACTAATAGGCTTAGGACAAGTTCTCCCTCTTTGCCTAGAGCCCCTATTTCTATGTAACGGTTGCTTGCTCTGGCTTCGGCTACCACTTTGTATGTGTGTATATTAGTGTCTGTCTTGCCGCATTAGCATGAACATCTGTCTCTTTGTGTGGACCAGGATCAGGGGAGCCTGGCTGCCTCTTAGGGAAATGGAAAAAATAAATGAATTGGCTTTTAGTCTGGATGGCTGCATCAATACCAACTGACCATTAATCTAGAAGAAAAAAAAAGGTATACAAAAGGAAGTGGTTTAGTGTAGTTTTCTGTTGAACAATGAAAGCAGCAATTGGCATTAACTGCATTCAAGAAAAATAACACAATATACATTTAAATACATGTTTGCCATTTTACACTAATGGTCAATTCATTGGTATTATGTTTTTAATAATTTACTAAATTAAAAGCTGTGTTGGAGATCTGAAATGTTGCGTGAGTCTCCCTCTTGAGGACAAACTAAGGTGGTACAACTATAAGGCACAATTTAAGGTGATGCAATTTGTAAAATGAAACACATAAGACATTACTGTAAGAGCATAGCATTACATTTGCAAAACTCAAATGCTTTTTAGATATGTATGCCAATAAGTGTGCATGTCTACTGTATGTGTGTTTGTGACTCCAGCTTCTGATCGGCTGCACATGATTCCTGAAGGCAGTTGATCACAACTGGACGAATAACTGCGGCTCTGTGTTGTTCACTGTTTAGGTATGTGTGTGTGTATGAGTATGAGCGTGTGTGTGTGTGTGTGTGTGTGTGTGGCCAGGTGGGTGGTATTGGGTTTCCTAAGGAGCTACTAATTCTTTACCTAACACCCTGACCTCCTTAGTCTGTGACCCGGAGAGAAAAAGGAAGGCAGCTCTTTATCCACTTGACTGGACCTGGTCATGGATGACAAATCTCGTGCCTGTGTGAATGTCAAATGGATCAGCGTTGAATCTTTATGAATCAGAAGAAAGGCAGTGCAGTGTTTTTCTTTACAACCAAAATGCAGCAAGATAACCATGTTGTCTTTCCTTAAATTTAGAGAAAGTAGAGGATGGGGGGCTGCTCTCCCACATCACTTCATGGCTGCTTATTTTGTTTCGTAATGACAAAAAAATTTGAATGAAAGTTTATTGCTATCCATTTTTCAATGATGCAATTTGTTGTTCACCTATAGATACTGAATCTCAGAGATGACTCATGGTTTTTGGTGAGTCAGTCTCCAGATACTATGCCATGCAGCAGCTGCTGCAGTACAGCCACCCACTGAGCACGGAAACGGCTCTGTACCTCATGTCACAAGGTTCCCTCCTGAGTAAGATGGTGAAGGTATGTGTGTGTGGGAAGGGGCTGTCTGTGCTATTCCGCTTTTTCGATCTGCTTCAATTCTATCAGGACAAGCAGCTGCTTGAAAATGCAAACACTCGCTCCTCCATCATTTTGACACACACAGACACACATTTTCTGAAAAGTTTAGTTCAGGAGGGTATAGATGAAATGCTGTCTCTTATGGGGTTAGCTGTAATAACAGAAACTTCATGCACAATCTTCAGAAATGTTAAGAAACGATATGTTTGAATGGGAAACATTGAAATGTTCAGAGCCTGATGATGAAATTTGCACTTTTTGCCTTGCCAAAACTTGCTTGTAACTGACATGTACAAACACTTACAATCACCCTTTTGATTGTGTTATTCTGTGGTACACAGAAAACATTGATTTTGGGGATTGAGGCAAATGTTCCAACTTGGGGAGAAATCTTTAAAACAGTTTTTCCAGTAAGAAATGGAGGGACACTTCTGTGCCAGGAAAAATCTTTCCTCCCATTCAAAAAAACACTGAATAAAAAAGATTTACAAGAACCACATACAAACAGTTTGAGTAGAGACACTGATGGCGAGAGAGAGATCGTGCATACACAGAGGTGTATAATTAAGTGTGATAAAGCCTCCAAAGTCGACCACACATTCACTCTCATCTTGGTGAGGTGTATGTGTGTTTTGTATGAAGTTACTGTGGTAACACTTTAGCTCACAACATGTGTCTGCCTGTGTGAATGCATGTGTGTGTATTTGAAGTTGCCATGGTAACATTGGCCCTTGCTGACCTTGGCCTTTCCGGGCCCCTATCCTCTCTCTCACTCTCCTTCTCTTGGCTCCCCAGCTTGTGGCTGACTGAGCTGCAGCTGGTTTGGACTGGTGTGTCTATATGAGTTCAGACATGCTCAGTGGCATCTGGTTTGTTTTAGCAGACAGCTAGCTTAGCGCTAAGTTGTTTCTACTTTGCAGTGGTGGGAGAACTCAGATCCTTCACTAAAGGTAAATAATGAAGGTAAAATACTCCATTAGATATTACGTATTATCAGCAAAAATGCACTTAAGTATGAAATGTTAAGGTAAATATTGTGCAGAATTGCCGCTTTAATAGATGATATGAAAGTAGCATTTTTATGTCACATCTGGTTGAGGTGGAGCTGATTTCACGTACTTTATATAGGCCTACTGTTAGTTGATTTAATCTGTAACAATGCATTTCTGTAAACTGATTATATGTTTTGTGACAAATATGCACATCAAAATTGTACTGAAATGAAAACAAAAAGTAAAATACTTGAGTAAATGTATATAGTCACCTTTCACCACTGTACTTCAGTGGTACCATATAATGATGCAAAGCAGTAAAGCTCAGATGACTCCAGATTGTAAATGCTGCACAGTAGTATTGCAGAGGCAGACAGAAAGCCTTTATCTTTAGAATTGTGATCATATTTCAATGTTTCCCAGAGTAAAGAGCGCTGTTGCAGAAGCACTGGAACAGTTTTGGAACAGTTTGGTCCTTGTTACAAGTGAGTAAACCTGTGTGTGTGTGTGTGTGTGTGTGTGTGTGTGTGTGATGCAATGGCCAGCCAGGTCACAGGTGTTCATGCGCAACTGTACGTATGTTTGAATGTTATCAGGAAAGCCTCTGGTTGAACTCTCGACGGATTGCGCAGATCCAAACTAAGACGGTGTACAAGTGCATGTGTGTGTGTGTGTGTGTGTGTGTGTAAAGGACTTAGCCAACATCATCAAAGTCATCAATCAAACCTGTTGAGCGATACTTGCAGCATTTTCTGTCCCTACCTTTATCACAGTGATTCTGATTAAGTAATGATAATGCAAATAAAAAAATACCTGTTTTTCATGTGGTGTAAAATCCATGCTGTAGTATTACAGACTCATAGACCTATATCTAACATCCTCTCTACCTTACAGGCCTTTGCAGCCTCCATGCCTGAGGCAGAAAACCTGTCTGTCCATCAGCGATTATACAGTAAGCCTTCTAATAGTTCGCTCTGTTTAAATGACAGGCCTTTCATCTGTCTGTCTGCCCTCTCCAGCTACACTACTTTAATGGCCCTGACATCATGTAAGCCGGAGCAGCTGGCTGTTTGTGTGCGTGCGTGCGTGCGTGCGTGCGTGCGTGCGTGCGTGCGTGCGTGCGTGTGTCTGTATGTGTGTGTGTGTGTGTGTGTGGATGAACAAGCAGTTGTTGGTACCTGCATGATGGTGTGGCTCTAATCCATGTTTGTTCTGCTCCAGCACCAGGAAAGAATGTCCCACACACACATTTACAGCACACCTGCAGCCTCACACATACACACCACATACACACACACACACACACACACACACACACACACACACACACACACACACACACACACACACACACACACACACACACACACACACACACACACACACACAGAACTCGAAAGGGTTGTTCCTCTACATTCATGGTGCATAAAAAAGTAGAAGTAGTTAAAACATCCTGTTTGTTCAGAAGTAGATCTTTTATCATCAGAAGCACTGATTTTGATCTTCAGGGGATTTGCTTGAATGGTAATTGGCAACATATTGTGTTTTACAAAGCAGTATTACTATACAGCATAAGAAATAGTCTAACAAGTTTAGTCTAAAAGTACATTTAATACCCTTCTATATACTTTTGTAAGTAGTATACTAGTTAAAGACAAACTAAAACTATTTTGTTTCAAAAGGTGTATTATTTACCTATTTAAAGATGTGGAAAGTTTTATGTATTTTTGGATTCTTTGAGCTGCCAAAATTGTGCACAAAAATCTGTTTTTATTGTCATAAGTGTGATAAACTAAGCACATGCAATACATGTTGGAATGTGGATAAAAAATTAAACTAAGTAAAAATTAATTAAATCAATTAATTCCCATGTGTGTGTGTGTGTCATGGAAGCACATGTTTGTGACAATTTCACCAAAAAGAGAGAACATAAAAATAAAAAATGTTGCCTTGCTGTCCCTGCTTTACTTTGTGTACTTTCGGCCTAACCTATAGCGACACAGCGCTGTTAAAGTCGAACTCTAATGTCTGGGAATTGAGACGTACATACCAGTCAGTCAGTAGGCTAATCTAAGAGAGAGGCAGACAAGAGGGGGAGAGACCACCAACATAGTTACCAAGTCTATCTAAAAGTGTGTGTGTGTGAGAGGCAGAGAGCCGTTATCACTCCACAGCTTTGATATGAGACTGGGTTTGAGCTGAAGTGGAAAGATTTGCACAGTTCGTTTCACAACTTCTCTTATCTGCGCTAACTGAAGTCATGCCTGATACCACCATTACTACTGCTACTGTGTATGTGTGTGCGTGTGTGTGTGTGTGTGTGTGTCTGGAAGCATGCACAAAGTGGGAGAATATCAGTGTGTGCACCCATGACATCTATGAAGAGAAGGTATGTGATTGAAGGAGCACATAATGTAATACTGCTACAACTGGAAGTGCAGTATTTTATATAGATAGTAAAAAAATTATTCACGAGCATAAAACATGATCTCACAGCATTGTAAGGTCAGAAGGTTCACACACAAGATCCTGATTGTGTGTGTTTGCAGATTGAGGGGACAATGATAACCTTTTTTCTTTGGCTAACATGGATTAAAACAACACACTCAAATCCAGGTGTTGGGGTCAGATTTGTTTCACAGTGATGTCTGGACAGATTACAACGCTGGGAAGTAACCTGACCATATTTGGAAGGCAGGGTCAAGCTTAGTGACACTTCCTGGTCAAATCCAATTGTGGTGTATGCATGCAAGGGATGTTTGTGCTCGCTCAATAATCTGGTGATTTACATCCTTCTAGGAGCCTGCTGTTGCCAGTCTTTCGTAACTTAAAATTTAGCCTAATTGTAATGTCTGTGATGGAGGTTGATCAGGAGGTTGTGTCACTAAATTAAAAGTTATGCAGAGAGATGTTGTTACTAAATATTCACAACCAGTAACCAGTTGTACCTGTAAACTAAACCAACTGACATATCTGATATATCACTAGTTTAGAGCGAGGAGTAGTAGGAGAAAAGAGATAATGGCTGTAATGGTTGATATGTCTGACTTGACACTCATTAAAAGGCTTCGTAATTACGAAAGTAGAACTAGAAAAACAACACAATATACTTCAAATTACAAGTTGATACACCAGTAACGTTGATTGAATGAATTTCTGTTTTCAAAGTAAATTGCTTTTGATTGTACAGATGAATTCCTAGCAACTGATTTACACATGATGAGTTGTTCCTTGACTTCTAACTGTGCAACCTGGTTTAGTAGCTACTCTTAGCTAGCAAGAAGTAGCTAATAACTTAGGAAGGTCTTAGTATTGAGTTTATGAACAGTTGGTGCAGCGTAGTTCCGATTATTTGAGTGGAAAAAGAGGTAAAAGGAGAAATGGTTTCTCTGCTACATACGGAGTCAGGTGTGTGTTTCGAGGTAGGCAGACCAGCATGTTTATCTGAAGCCTCCATCAGGCACAGACCAAACATTTGCCTTACCTGCTTCTCCCTCTTTATCTCCCTGTCCCTCTTTCTACCCCCATATCTTTTCTTCTGAAGAGGCAGCATGCCGCTAAACACCCACAACTATCAAAGACAAAGCAGGAAAGCGAGGGGAAAAGCCTTTTGAAAAGTGTGTTTATACCTGTGTGTAGGTAGGTGTGTGTGTGTGTGTGTGTGTGTGTGTGTGTGTGAGAGGCCTGCTTCAGAGAGGCCCATGTCTTTCAGTGGTCTCACTTTTTTACGTAAATATCATATCATCTCAAGTTGTTAGCAGTGATTAGTTGACTGTGTGTGTGTGTGTGTGTGTGTGTGTGTGTGTGTGTGTGTGTGTGTGTGTGTGTGTGTCCTGAGAGGATGTGTTGGCTGGAATATTACTGATCAAATGAATGATGGTATACACAAACAGCAGATAAGTGATATTAGCTGATTAAGCAATATTTTAGGTCTTATTCTGAACATCTGATTTTATTAGATCACATAAGTGTTGTGCACCTTAAATAGCTGCCATTTATCTCCTGAAGGTACATTTATGTTTGTCAGAAGTTTCCTGTTGCTGTGATAAAGCATCACATTCTTGTGTGAGTATGGCACTCTGTATGCTCTACATTTTTCTACATTACAACAATGTATGTATATTAGTAGTCCTGGTTCTTTTTCATAACAGGCATTACTAAGGACATCCTTTTTAATTTGGCATATTGTTTATCTGTAGTTAAAAAATTCCTGCAGTTTTACAATTACAGATGGACTTTTATGATGGTGACAGTTCAGGTCTTCATGTCTTTCACTTTTAGGAACATGAAATATTAAGAAAAATATCTTATGAAACTAAACGTACACTACTGACAATTTAATTCAGATTTTTAATGTAATATAAACTTGTATATCAATACTAATGTCATAAATATCTGTGTAATATTGTGTAACAACTATTATTGCATTGACATATATTATATCATGATAAGTAACATACTTCTAATTCATGAAGTAATAAAAATAGGGATTATGATGGCTATGAACTGAAGAATAAGAACATTATTACATTATTTTTCAATTCTTTGATCCTTTTATATGAAGTGTCTTTTCGTTAAAGAACACAATACAACAAATCACCCCTCTTCTTTTCTTTTTAGGAGTTATACCATCACCCAATAGTTACTACATTATATATGACAATATAGTTGTTAAGATAGCAGTATACTCAAAACACATCTAAAAAAACTACATTTGCTGTGCAATCAGGCTGCACTAAAATTTCACAAAACTCTTGCAAATGCCTTCAATATTATTTGATTGGTCCCTGCAATCAATTACTTCACTTCAATAGAGTTATGTAAGTTGTAGAGCCATGGCAGCAATGAAACAAACATACCTGAAGTTGCATTGAGCAATATTTTAACGACTGGTCAAACGCTGTTTCTTTTGTCTAGATCCAACCGTTTAGTTTCCCTCATAGGTAGATCGATTTTTCCATCGTACCGTCTTGGGGCTCCACAAGTTCTCCATCCAGCCACTAGATGGTGATAGATCCTCAGCAATGAGCACTGAGCAGGACAGCTTCTTGACAAAAACTACATTGGTATTTACCTCACTGTTGGGTTCGTCGTGGTTTCTTAACCCTCTGACTGTTAGGATATAACTGATAATATCTTTTTAAAAATGTAAAAGCCTGAAGGAGTTTTTAGACACAAAGAAGCAAATGGATTAAAAGTTTTGACTTAATGAAAAATTACAGTATACACTTATCACCTGACACACACACGTTATTGGTTTTATTGGCACTGATAGAGATAAAAACTAGAGATGCTTCCAGACACCACCACTGACCTTGTGTTGTCTGTGTATCCAATTCTTTGCAGGGCCCACATGGATGTCAGTGCGTACATGTGTGCGTGCTACTTTGTGTGTGAGTGTGTGTTTCCCCAGGGGTTACATCACTCCTTAATCTGCCAATTGTTACTGTACATCTGTAGGTAACTGCTCTCTTTCTCATTGGCGAGACATACAAACATGCACGCAAATTCATAGGAAATTATCTCTCTGTGTTTACCTGTTTGTCTGAAGCAGCTGCTGTCTCTTTGTAATGACGTTAATCCTGATTCAAAATGGAAACACACACATACAGTGTACACACACACACACACACACATAAACACACATAAACACACACACACACACACGCACCAGCACCAGCACCTGAATTCATGAGACCTTTCTGCCTCGCCTTTTTCAGAATTGAGTAAATATTTGCTTCTAAATGCTTCAAAGATGTTTGCTGCATTTTGTTTCATCTATTGTGACTAAAAAACCGCTTGTACAGAAGAATGGGGTTTACTTGAACAAATTGGGTTTACTCTGGACAAAGAGAGGGGGAAGAAGAGAGCAGGAGCAGGTAAAAGGCTGGTCATTATCCTGTTTTAGACATGTTGATGAATGTACGAGTTTTACCTATCCACTCGTTCTCCCATCAAATCCCACCCAGGTGTGTCTCTCTGTGTCTATTTTTTTTTGGTTGACTTAGGGTTTAAAGGTATTCACAGATTTAACTTTTGGGGTTAGGGTTAGGAAGGGAGGAATATACAGACACCAAAATCTACAGTACCGTTGAATAGATAGTAAGACACTGAGGATGGATCTGATTTTTCTTTGACAGTGTGGACACAGCTTTGTGTCTGTCTCTTTGACACTGTTTAAACTTAATTTTAAAATGCATTTTGGTGATCCCAAAACAAGTGGACAGCCCAGACCCAACGTCGTTCACACCTGTGTCCATCATGCGTCTTCAGTTGACCACTTGTGTTCAGATTTTGTTACTGCCAAAACTAAACGTCACTTCCGCTCAAAAGATCATAGGTCCCTGCGCACAATTACTACGTCCACACTCTCGCCAGTCACGTTAGTGGTTGTGTTAGTACAGCTGGAGCTATCACTGTCAGCAGAGTCCAATACATCTCCTTCCTCCGGGCAAAAAGGTGGACGGACACGCAACACTTCGTCCAACTCGTCATAAAATGGGAAAGTTATAGAGCGTTGGAGCACTGTCACCAAAACAACCACCATGTCCTGCATTGACATATTATCCTGTTAGGTCCTTGTTGGGGACGCATTAGCGTTTACACTAATTCAGTCAGGAATACTCTTGTCATAGATTTAACCATTTATTGCAAAAAATGGAAATACAGTTATACTTGGCGATGAAGGCTCTGTTCTGATGATGCTCCCTGGATCAGCCAAGCCGCATGCTAAGATGACACAGGGAACATGCTGCTGGCTGGAATGATAATTCAATTAGTGGGCCTATGACTTCTGTGTCCTGCATGAACTAACGCAATACTTAATTATAGATATGTGGTCAAATGCCACATGCATTAAAGGTTAGAGAAGCGAGCTTGTGACCGGGAGGTTGTCGGTTCAATCCCCAGACCGACAGGATAAAATCTGGGTGGGGAAAGAGCAGTGCATGTCCCTCCCTCATTACCACCACTGAGGTGTCCTTGAGCAAAGCCCTTAACCCCAACCGCTCCACTGGAGCTGCTCAGTGGCCAGCAGATCAGACTGTGGTTGTACAGGCCAGCTGCCAGGTATGAATGTGGAACTGTGTGAATGTGATCAGGGCGTTTCTGCAAAAGAGAGGCTGCCTCTCAGTGAACCTTCCCTGAATAAAGGTTAAATAAAAAAAGCGTCTCGGTCTTAAGTGGTCGTTTACACTTGTATTTAGTGCTGTCCACTTGTGATCTGCTCACCCAAGACGTATTTTAAATCCAAGTGTAAATAGAGCCTGTGTTTTATCAGAACCCAACATATAGGCCTACACAATGTGCAGAACTGTAATGCATCTCACCTGTACATTAGCAGGAATGGTATCTGTCTCTGAAAATCCACCTGTTTTAAAAACAAACTGAACTGAAGTGACCGGTAAAGAAATCTTTCTTTCGTGATAATTTCAAGGAAATTGCAAAACAGGTGGTACTGCATTAGAAACTGGTGGAAAAATGTCACGCCATTGGCAAAAAACGGCAAAACTTGTTTCTGTGACATTCTTCTGTTATTTCTTGGCATAAAGAAGATATTGCTACTGTAGGCCCTACAGTATGTGACCCTTCTCCATGTCACTTGTATAAAAGGTCACAATAAGGATCAATAATAGTCCTTTGATATCTGTTAGTATTCAGACCAGGTAACCTGAGGCTGGAAGCCAGACCAGGAGCCAGACACACAGTACTGCATAAAGCTGGGTGTAAGTTGTAAATTGTGTTGTGAAAGCAAACTCCCTTTGTGCTGCAAAGCAACGGAAGAAATGCAATATGGAAGGCAAGTCGTGACTATTGTTATACTATTTTGCCCTTATTCCAAAAAAACATATTCCACTAATATTTCCGTTTCTTCACATACACAGAGTACAATGTAGGGAAATTCAATTACTGCATTTATAATTGTAATTTCCCCACTGGGGATAAATAAAAAGTATAAATTATTAAATGATTTTCATTATTAACCCATCCTAAGCATCACGAGCAGTGGACGGCTATACATACAGCATCAGAAAAAGGTCTTATTTGGAATATCCAAATGGAATATGATGTTCACATTCAGTTCACCAGAGCTGTCTGCTGAGAGTGGTTAAACTGAATGTCCTAAAACCCAAAACAATCAGCTGAAAGAGGTTAAAATGCTCCGTAGAGCTGAGGGGAACTGCAGAGTAAGGTAATAGACATAGACTGTATATTATTAGTGGACAGTTAAACTTCTTAAACGTGCATTCTATCTGAATTCCAGCAGGGGGCGACACGTGCGGTTGCAAAAGGAGGTCGGTTTCTGTAGAAGTCTAGGAGAAAGTGACCCACTTCTCACTTGATTTATTACCTCAGTAAACCTCTTCATAATGAGTTTATGGTCTCAATCGCTAGTTTTAAGTCTTCTGCAACACAGAATGATGTTCATTTTTTGAATTATGGTCTTGTTGATTTTAAAATCGGCGATAAAGCAGAGGGTGTTTTAGGGCGTGGCTATGATGTGATTGACAGTTTGCTGCCTGTCAATCATGACAAGAGGTTTAGCAAAGCTTATCCAAGGCACGTCAACTTCATTTTGGAGTTTGACCAGCTTTCTTCGTAGTGACTGTGACACTTTGGTCGCCTAATAATGTCTTGTTCAGCGTTCGGTTGGACGACAAGACACTCAAAGGACTCGGCAGTTCAGTTTTTCTGTTAAGTAACGTTACATTTTTTTTAAATACTGTTTTTCGTTAGTCAACGTTAGCATCCCAATTAATATCAGTTTGCTAGCTAGATTGCACCTTGCTAACCAAGCTAGCGGGCTAACATTATGCAGACCGTAAACGGATTCAAATATATATTTAACGTTACAGTCGTATACAGTAGGTATGCATAACGGTCTCGCCGGTGATCTATTTTTAACCATATGTGGTGTTATTGCTAATCGATGCGCATGCCTCCCTAACCCGCAAGCTAACACTACCATTACATGTAACGGTAGCTAATGCTAGCTTAAAATCAAAGCCTGATATAGCTAATGCTATGGTGCAAAGTCATATTAAACCCTATATTCGCATGGGATTAGAATACTTTTGGGACTGCGTGTGATTTAGAAATTACCGCCTCACATCTGAGTTTCGTGTGGCGCATTCGCACAGGACAAGCAGTGACTGTTTTTACTTGAATAGGCCTATACTGAAATATATGTTCCTGCCCGAGAGTTGGGCAATGTTACCCGGAGGTGTCCGAAGGACAGGCACATAATATCATCCCCGCCGCGGCGGCACCCACACAGCATCACCGTCACCCTCACCCTCTGACAAAGCTGCGGGGGGAACGCGTAGACTCGGAGACGGAGGTCTCTGGGCGGGGCAGTGGGCCAGAATATGCGTTGATGCCGTTACACTGATGTCATTCTTCCACTTACTGTAGTTGTGTCTGCTAATCTATCTGAAGACCTTCTGTCAGCACATTACTCTGTTTTAAGATGAGTCACATACATGTAACAATCTATATTTACAAGTGCTGTTTATTACCAAAATGTACATATCATTAAAAGTGTTGCGTACAATACACATTGTCTAAGATAAATTTGACATGTAGGAGTATGTTTACTTAATACTGCATGTCCTCAGATGAAGCATAGATTCATGTACAAGCGCATATATTAATATAATTCATTGTGATCTACCATGGCTTAACTACATGTTTGTCTGTTACAAACATTTGCCTGTCCTTATCCTTTCTCTTGTGCCTCAGCTGCCATTGGAACCTGATCCCCAGCTACCGCTTCACTCCTGCCATCCACCGGAGCAGACAGCCACCACCACTGGACCCCACCACTAGCCGGCCTACTATCTTCCTCTGACGGACCCGCTCCTTCCCAGAAAGCACCGACCTGTTCTCCATCCTGGAAACTTTGACGTGCTTTTCCCCCCTCAGAAACCTGGACTCGATACTTTAAATAAAACCTGTTAATTCACACTCCTGGCTCTGCGTTCTGTCTGCATTTGGGTTCTATTCACCATTAAAACCTAAAAGTTAGCACTTAGAAATATGTATTAGGCATATAATTGAGATATTTTATGTATAGGATTAAACTGTTAGAATTAGATATTGACATTGCATGTCCTTGTATGGTTTTTAGTTTTCATACTTTAAAAATGTCAGTGCAGTAAATATAAGGTACATTGATTTAAAGGTGCAATATGTAATATTGTATGTAATACTGGCAGCTAGCGGTTAAAATAGTTACTGCACTACCAATTCAAAATACTGGAGAGTCGTCTCCCCCGCTCCGTCCTGCCCATACTCGAAGTTCACGGAGTTTGCCAGGCCAGGAGACCGCAGCATTCACAACAATATTGCTAGACGCTTTTCTCACATAGCCAGACGTTACTCCACAGCACAGCCGAGTAGCTAACGGTAGATGCTGGATATATTGACAGTCATAAAGCCCGTGCTCACGCGGAGCTCTGTAACCAACTGACAGACACACTTTTTCGGCTTAAAATTACAGTATGAACCGCTAAAAACACAACAACCGCATTGTCCTCTCCACACGCCAGTCAGGCACACTTCCTCGGCTTAGAATTAAAATACGAAACGCTAAAAATACCACTACCTTGCCGACGGAACACACCTCATTGGCTTAGAATTACGGCAACAATCGCTAAACACACTGCAAACTCACGGTCCTCTCTTTCCGATTTACAGCCCCCCTCTCGTGGCTTAAAATAACTCACCGTTGTCGGTTCCAGCCGCTGAACTACACGTTGTAAACAGCCATGGGCTGCATGCCTGGTCCTCCCGGTAACGTTTGCAGGGTTAGCATGGCGGCGTTAGCCAGGACCAGTCGGGATCACTTTACTGGCTGTCTCAATTGTTTTTGCGAGTAACCAACTCGGTTGTGAGTGTGAGTACACAAATGTTGAAATGACAGTAGCTGTGATAAATTAGCCTGAAGCTAATGTTTACCTGTTCAGGAGGAAATAAGCCAACTCTGCGTCCTTTTGGGATCTAAGCTGTCTCCATCTTTCAAATACATCTCCAATATTTACCAGGGGGTTGTTACATCTCTGGTCACGCAACTGTTAGAAACATGCTGTTTTCTTTTTTTATGTCATGTAGAATCTATCTCCGTTGATCCTGTTTGTTTGTTTGCTGCTTTCATGGCTGTACTACCGTTACAGCTGTAGCGCGCTGGGTTTACGTTTTTAAGGTATATCTGGCAACCCGGCCTGCCTGTCAAACTGGGCCGTTGATAACAACACACAGATCAAAACATAAACATAAATTCCGTCACGGAATGTAAATTTCAAAAAGAAAAAATACTGACATTAGTATTTCATTTTAACATGTTTCCTTAATATCTGATGTGGCATTGGTGTCATTTTTGGATTTATTACAGTACAAATATTATATATTGGACCTTTAATCATTACATTGAATAAGTTGTTTATTTTTTCTTTGCAATTTGTGATCATACTTTTGTTATAATGAATTTGCATTAACCCTACACAGATTAAACAGCACCTAATGCATTTTCAATTACCTACTAAACACTTGACTACGTATTTCAAATCTATTCAAATATATAAATTAATCTGAAAGGATTTTGGTGAAGTGTTATCATGGTGATTAAAATTGACAAGTACATAAAGACACACAAGAAAAGCACAAACTACATTTTGCTGATCCTTTGTCAACTTTCAAGTAAGTATGGTAACATTTAAGTAATAATTTATGTTGATTAAAGCCCAAATAGACACTTTTAATCAATTACAAATTCTATCAAATTACCAATGTCTTGTATGACTACAATACTGTATGTTCCTATAGTTACTACAGAAAAACAACAAATGTAGCTTTAGAAAGACCTTTATTTCACATTGAAATGGGCATTAACTTCAAAAACTACATCAACAACAAACACTGGCAATATTTTTAACATTATGTTTAAAGTGATGAATTAAATAATGTAGTTCACCTTTTACAATCCAGTGTAAATTCCACACATAAATCACTGCTGTGGGTAAGGTAAAGGCAGACTTCACTGTCACAAGGGAATTCTGCATAATAAAAAGAGGTAGTTGAATCACTAGTGCCACATTGTTAATTACAGTAGAAGTGGTTGACATTACAAACCACAATATAAAAATATAGCTTAACATATAAAGCTTAAAGCACTTGTGCAGCACTTTTCAGTCAAGTCCAAATGCCTGGGTAAAGAAATAAAAGCTGCCTTTACAATTACAGTGAGCATAGTGTGACAGTCTGTTGGTTGTCTGTAATGCACAGTGGAAAAATAAAAGTAACTATTACTTAATTCTGAGGAATTGGGTTGGGTGCACATGCCATCGTGGCTCTCCACACTCCTATTTCTGAAAGAAAGAAAAAGAGTCATCAATTTCCATTTGAGCCCCTCATAGTTAAATATATATGCACAGTAGCATGTAACTGTACTTCATTGATTATCTAGGAGAATACAGATGAATTAACAACAGAGTATTGTTCTTTAGTGTAACTTTAAGTCAGTTAAATGATCTTATTTCTGCTAACGTTAGCTCTTAAAAGCATGTAAAGGCTAAATGCGCGAACCATAGACTGATGATACTTGCTAACAGTAGCAAGACTTTATTGGTGCTTTATAGTTATTACAGTTAGCCAAACGTTCTAAGAAACTTGGTTAAACATTTGCTAATAGTTAGCATTAGATAAGGATAAACATTGACAATCACCGTTTTGCATTTCGCTGACACTACGTTTAAATTAGGAAAACGTAGCTAAACTTCAATTTGCAGAAAATTAACGTTAGCATGTTTTACCATAAGTGGCTAGCTAACGTTAAAGACAATTTACATGGTAACATCAGATACATTTACTTTACAATGTGACTCCTCTTATATGACTATGGGACAAAGATATATTTAAAACCTAGCAAAGCTAAATCTTACCTTGAATTATGTATGCTAGCTTTCAGCAGAAGTTGCGTCCAGATTGCCAGTGAACGTGTGTAATGTAACGAAGGGTGTAAGCAGCGTTGCTAACTCAAAAAAAAAATACAGTCAGATACCGCCCAACTGTCTACGGCTCCTCCCTCACTCGACGACTCATATCAGCTCTCCACAAACCAATGGGTGTCGTCACACATGCTCTGTCCATTAAAATTAACAGTCTATGGTAATAGATCACTATTATAAAAAAAATTGATTGTCGATTATAGCAGCTTTAATGTCTTACAGTCATTGTTGAATAACTCCTAAGTGTTAAATTCCAATATTTTCTGCAGCACACACACACACACACACACACACACACACACACACACACACACACACACTAACTAGACATTTCCTCTAAAGTGCTGTTCCTGTATCAGTCAACAGAGTGGTTCACTTCTTCAAAACTTCATTTCACTTTCCAAAATGCTAATAGCATGGACGAGGAGTTGGGTCTGGAGCCTGTGACAGCCAACAGGAGGGGAAATTAGAAGTGGTGATTAAAGATGATGGTTGTTAAGGAGAGAGAAATCTCTCCCTCCCTCTCACTTTGCCTGTCTCTCTCTCCTCGCCTGTCTTACCGCCGCCTCGCTCTGGCTCTACTATCAATAGGAGCTTTCACTTTGCTTTGCATGATAAATATGATGGTTGTGTGTGTCCAGTAGAGTCCAACAGTCCACTCCAATGCATGAGTGGCTTGGAGTGTTGCCAGCATGTAAAACCTAGCAACAACATTTGGCTTGGCCCATTGAAAGAGAGAGAGAGAGAGAGAGAGAGAGAGAGAGAGAGAGAGAGAGAGAGAGAGAGAGAGAGAGAGAGAGAGAGCTGGCATATGCACAGCATGGGCATATGGATCTTTGTTTGTTCGTTTTGGACCATTTAGTCATTCTGTCACTCCAACTGGACTACTTAGCGAATTGGTGCTACTTCTGGTTCTGAATTACACACACACACACACACACACACACACACACACACACACACACACACACACACACACACACACACACACACACACACACACACACACACACACACACAAGTGAGCCAAGACTTGACTCTGCTGCTTTACAGTCTGTTACTGTTCACATGGCCTGAATGAAATAAAGAACCTTTTCCAATTAATCCTTTAAACCAACATGTGTGATCCCTGGCTCACGCTGATGTGGCCTTCAAGCTAACCGGGTCTACGCCAAGTCAAGTCAGTTTACAGCCTCTGGGGCTTTTCCTGACCATCAACACTGAATCAGCTCCAGCACTGATTTCCATCCACTTCTGAGTCCAATATAATACATACAGGGTTGATTTAAAGGCTGGTCTGGTTTTTTCTCTGTCATTATTTTCTTACCCTGATAGGGAGTGAGACAATCTTTAGATGTACTTTGCCAGTCCTGAGCCAAAACTTTCATATGCAATGAGACATTCTGGGTTTGGTTAATGAACTGTTCAACTTCACAACAAGGTGCTAACATTGTGTGCTAAAACATGCACATCAGTTAACCTCTAACTATTCATTTTAGGTGCTTGTCAGATCCCCATAACCCTCACTGGCATTGGAATTGGTGGCACTACATCCGACAATTTCTATAACGTTCTGAAACCAACAATCCAATGAGCACTTGCCCACTTTTTGTAGCAATTGTTCAGGTGTGCTGAGGTGAGAAAGTATGAACATCTTTCTCAGGCTCTCTTTTGTATTTCTTCATAAAACGACTTTTCCAAAGCCTGCTATAGTGCTTTGTACTGTTATCAGCATTTATGGTTCCCCTGTAGCAGTCTTCACAGCAGGGTTGTTGGTAAGTTTACATCCCCAGAAAGAAACCTTTTGAATGTATAGCCTTGTCTAAAACAACCTGATGTCCCGACATCCCCTCTACTGGACTGAACCAGACCTAAAAGAAGTTGAGAAAACTTCTTGGTGTGTCATTTAGTCAACATGGCAGCATGTCAAACAATCCCCCAGGGTTCCTAGACCAGCTTCAAACCCTCGCAAGAATTAAACCATTTTTAAATTAGCCCCGTTCAGAAATACTCTAAATCTGTCATGCTCTAACATGGTGTCACATTTTCTTCAGATTATAATCATTACAGTAATTAATGCTTTAATTTCTGGGTATGTTTTGAAATGAAACCCAAAGTGCATGTGATTTTAATGTAATATGGGACTAATGTGGTATGGAACATTTGGTAATCTGGCTCCCACATGCCTTGGATCTGCCGAATGGGTTTTATCTGTTGTAATACGGTTGAAGCACTGAGCTACAGCCTGTTAGGAGGAAAATTGAGCGTAGAAATATATTTTGTGTAAAAGTATTAAACGATTGTTAAGGAATATTTTTTTCAGCATTTCTGTTTTTCTTTAAGTGTACAGTGGAGGGCGAGAGGGGAGTTGAAAAGATTGCATGATGATTATGAGAAGCTTTTACAACAGATGGAAAGTAACTCATTTGGAGCTTTATTTCAGCACTTCAACCGGCTTCTACTCTCTCCAGTTCATACTAATTTAACAACACAACAGGAAAATGGAAGTGAAAGAATGGAATAAAAGAATACGCAAATTTCATAACCTGAGATTTCTCTTTTCCCCCCGAAATGGACTGACAAACCTTTGAGGGAATAAAATAAATAACCTTTTTTTTTTGTCACCAATAGATAATTCGCTAACTAGGCTACAATTTCACATAAATTACTTAATGGGCTGCACGTTGTGTGAGCTCCACCTGGCCTTTCTTTAGCCTCACACAAACTATAATAATAATAATAATATATCCAGTTCATTCAAACACTGTTAGTCATAATGAATATTGCCAGTCGTGAGGCTTCTATTGAAATATACTGTTAATAATCCAGAGCAGATGAATAACTCTGTGTCTTATTCCCTGCTGTAAATGTAATCTTTTGTCTGAGGTGGTTTGTGTCCTCCTGTGAGGCTTTGTTTGGCTCTGATCTGTTGTTATGTATGCTAACCACTTAGCACTTCTCCTATCGGCTCCATGTCTGTCTTAATTCTTCTGTGATTAGTTTATGACAGCCCTATCCCAGACCTGTTAGACACTTTGGATGTGAGAGACTTATGGTGCATTCTTTTTGTCCACGAAGTCGATCTACGAGTCGTTTTGCGGAGTTACGAACCGGAAGTTGCAAAAAGAACGACCCCAAGGTCGTATATACGACTCGTCAAGTCGTCTGAACTCAGAGGACCCCGAGTTCGTTTCTCGTTTTTCGACACGGATGTGAAGTCTACGCCTGAGATGGCGGGGCCATCACACTCTCGTCAACCCAGGATGGACACCATGATCTCAGGTCAGCTCAGGTCATCTTTGGGAGACTTTATTTGGCCAATGATTTATTTCCTTTGACTGTACTGAATCATATTAAAGTTATAGCAAGGGTTAAAGGAACAAAAACTAGGATAGATACTGTTTTTTCAAGGCTGATACCGATACCGATTATTAGTAGTTAGTAAAACCAATATTTGCAACCGATATGCATTTACAGTGAAAATGAAAATCTTTAAATCAAAATTATGATTTTGAAATGTTACAAACTCCAACACAAAAGTTTGTTTAAAGGCTTTAAGCAATTATTTAATAAAAGAGAAACTTTCAACATAATACACAGTAAAAGATAGGGAGATAGTGTTGTGGGCGGGACATTAAGTCAGACTCAGTGGTGAGTGAAACCGAAGCAGAGGGAGAGACACAGAGCTGTAGCCGAGCAAAAGTAGCACACTTTTTAATGAATTAACTTTTTCGGTTATCAGGCAAATAAAATGCCGATACAGATAATCTGCAAACTGCCAAAAAACAGATAACCGGCCAGGGCCGATAATTGGTCTATCCCCAACAAAAAATATCCCTCCTGACCTTCTGTGCTGCATGCACAATAAACAATAGGAAAATCTTCAAATGATTGATGAAATAAACCATTTGCTTGTAAATTCAATAGCTGAGATTGAATAATCGTTTCCATAAAATATTAAAGATTTGCTTAGCTGATATCAACAAGACTGAAGGAAAAAATAAATTCAATTGTTAGACATGTGTTTAATTGGATCTACTGTGTGTAACCACATGCACAAAACAGTAGATTAATTGAATTAATATGTGCTGCTATTAACTCAAAAGCAAAACATTTGGAATGTGCTGATGGTGTTATGCCTATTATTTCATACATTACTGATATTCTTATAGCTTATATTGTGTTTTATTTGCACCCTATATAGTTGCTAGCTTTCCTACTTTGTACAGCAACTGCTGCAACTATTTCTCTTGAGATAAATAATGTTCTATCTTATCTTAACCTATACTGTAAGTGAATGTATTCTCACTAAAGTTCACCAGCTGTTTGTTTAATCAATGCATGCAAGCTTGGGAAACAACTACATTATACAAGTCTATCTACACAAAGGATCTAGTTGAACAGACTGACAGACTTAATCGAACAGCTGAGGAATCCAGTAACACATACACACTGAAACACTGTGTGTGTTGATGTGTGTGGTCACACTAGTTCCATATAGCAGAGGTGTGAAGTAATAACTGGAGTTGTTAACAAGGTGACAACACACACACACACACACACACGCACACACGCACACACACACACACACACACAGGGAAGAGTAGCTGTCTGTAAAGCATCCTTTATAGAGTATGTGTGTGTGTGTGAGTATTGTTTATGTGAGTGCACACACGCTGAGAGTCAACGCATGTGTAACTTTTTGTGTGGTGCCTGTGTGTGCAAATTAGCAGTGAGTCTAATAAACAACTGTTTTACACCCATCAGGAATTTCCTGTACTTAACAAGAGTCAGGGGTCATCAAACAAAGTGTGTGCAATTGTGTGTGTGTGTGTGTGTGTGTGTGTGTGTATGTGTGTGTGTGTGGTGGAGGGTCTCCAGTCTAGTAGCTGTATACTCTGTAAACAGCAACCTTTTTATTAATAATGGCTCAAAGCTGAACAGGACCAGCAGACCACATATTTTTGTGCAAATGATAGCATACAGAAATTTGAGAAACTGTGTGAGAGAGAAGTGAAGCAAAATAAATGGAAAGAGAGACAAAATAGCAATGTATATTCTCAGTCAAGGGCATTTGTCTGTTAAAATGGAATATGTTTTAATTTTCCCATGTTGTTATTGTTGGCTTTTGTGTTCTGTGTGATTGTTTTCTCATTCATCCTTCTTCAATGCCATTGCAGTAATAACATGAGAATGTGAAACTGTACGTGTACAGTTTGACTACTTTTTTTCCTATCTTGACTCGACTGCCGCCTTTATAAATATTTCAGTGCCGATGAAATAGATGATGAAAACGATGATTCTGTTCTCTCAGTGCCAATCAAACATTAATGACTAATGGCTACATGTACAAATCCCTTTAGGATTTGAAGGCTTGTTATATTTTTTCATCATCAACAAATCCAAAGGAAAAACAAAACCAACAATGATTGCATCCACTAATAAATATTATCTGTGTAGCCAAAGCCTGATTTTGCCTATATCCTGTGTGCCAAAGAGCTCCATTATTGTCCAAAAACTATTAAAAACACATACATGAGCCACAACGATGCACTGGTTGTCATCTTCCTTCATTAAGATCAACATGAGTTTATTTTGACCTAATCCCACACATTGTCCTGCTGCTGCAAATACATGTATTAATCCGCGGCTGAAAATAGTCCCCAACAAAATGCACTAAATAACTATATATTTGGTAGAAAGCAATGGGTTTGGGGCTGAGAACACATTCATTTTCATATTTTTCAACTACAAACAGGGTAATTAATAGGGGTCGGCGATATGGACAAAAAAATAATATATCAATATTTTTGGTGATGTTGACAATAACGATAATAAGACGATATCCTTTAAAAATGTCTGACAATATCACTGACGATAATAATGGGCACAATGTTGAATGAAAACAGTTCTTATTTATTTTCTTTAAAATGTAAGTATTCAAGTAAAAACAATTCAAAGACATAAGACACCGACAGGAGAGCTACTAGCCACTACACAATCGCACGCCGCCATCTTTGTTGACATTAGTGAATGTGTAGCGTTCCAATGCGTGTTTTGAAGTGTTTTTTTCTAAGTAATTTAAATACTCGATAATGTCAATTTGCACATCGTTAACACAACAATGACAATATTATCGGAAACGATATATATCGCCAACCCCTAGTAATTAACTACCATTTCATTTTCACTTTCATGATATCTCTTGGAAATTAACAGAGTTACCAAAAACACATTGTGATAACGTTTGGTTTAATCTGTCTGACTATCAGATGAAACATTGAATTAGCCAGTTACTGTATTCCCCGATTTCACACTTTGTTAGTGTTCTCTCACATTAAGGTGAAAAATGGCAACAAACTGAACTTTTCAATGAGGGTGTTTCGCTGCAATATTTATTGAGTAAAAGGGCAACGATTGTGACCATTGGATATCAATGCTGTTTAGTTTCATTGCCATGGAGGGGCGTTGTTTATCCTAATTTTTAAGGATGCTATTGCCAGTTATTATTGCACTAAATTCAATAATCATCAACATCAACTGTGTGTTAAACATGCAGACAAAGACGTTTACGGTAGCGTCATCTCTGAGCTGATTCTCATATTATTTCTCTGCTTCAGTGAATTCCAATTAGATGATTCAGAACATGGCCAGATTTTTGCTGTTTTCCTCAGTGTTTTTCTTTTTTAATTGTTTTGGGCTGAGTGAGCCGGGCGAGGGGGGCTTCCTCTGCTAACACTGGAGGAATGTGCTGGGAGGTGTGTGTGTGTGTGTGTGCTAATTTTAAACCAATCCCATCCTTAGAGCACTTGGATGACACAGCTCACTGATGCATCTCGCTCATTATCATCTCACTCACACACACACACACACACACACACACACACACACACACACACACACACACACACACACACAAACTAACGGCTGCTGTGTGTTCATTTGTCTGTCATGAGAAATGCTCAGGAAAGAGGCTCTGTGTGCAGTAATGTTTTCAACCCCACAGACCAGCTGATGGGTCAGTAATTACCAACTTTAGTATGAACTTTAATTCAAGCAAGAAAACTTTATTTTACTGTTTTGTCTATTCCACATTTTCTAAGGATACCAAGTATGTTAGGCTGAAATACAGGGAAATGTGAACAAACATCATTGATTAGCTTATTGGAGCAAGGTGACCTAAATATTTAAGGTTAGTGAATGTGGGAAAATGTAACACTTTTTTTGTTTTGTTTAGAGCTAACTTGTTATAATATCCCTAACACACTAATGCCAAAATACCTTTTTTTTCCCATCATACCTTTTTTCTTTTAATTATGTTTTTGCTCTTTAGCTAAACAGCTAGTTGCTAAATCTTATTACTGTTGATATTGATATATAAAATATTAAATTTGTGAAAGGTAAACTCTTGTGCAAAAACTGTCCGGTTATACTGTTTGTTTACAAGAAAATAATTGACTGATAATAGCCGATAGGGACATCAGATCAGAAAACACTCACATTGAGTTGAAAAAAGAGTGAAAAATCTCTAAAAGATAAAAGGGTTATTAGTCAGAAAAGAAAGAGAAGGAAATATTGAAACTGCAATTGTTAAAGAACTCACTTTCTGTCTTTTAAAACTGTCTTTTTTCTGTTCTGTCTGGTTCTCACACATGCACACACACACACATACATACATACATACACACACACACACACAGACACACACACACACACACACACACACACACCGACCTGATTAACGGTACCTAATTAGCAATGGTAATGACCAGGTGTCTGAGAACCAGCCAGTTTTTCGAGCATGAGGGGCCGAGGGGGGAAGGAGTGTGTGTGCGTGTTTGTGTGTTAAATGTAGTGGGGGGATCACAGGGGCTCCGAGTTCCCAGAAAATCTATTCCCAGTGACTGTCACTCCCTCTCACCCTGTCTCACTCTCCCTCTCTCAGAAAGCACACTCACTCTCCCTCTCTCATAAAGCGCACGCACGCACACACACGTACACATACGAGTAAATGTTTTGTAGGTGTGTTGGGTTCAGACAAGATTTCGGTTAATCTCTATAAAAAGACACCTGCATATGAATGCAGATACATTTTTAAAAAAGCTAACAGAAAACTAAATCATCGTCAGACGATAGTCGCTAGGTACTGAGATTGCCTTTTGGCCAATGCATTCCGCCGCCTTTGTGTTGTGTTTACCTTCATGCAACCAAAGGGCCCTTAAATGTGATTGGTCAATTCTACTCGGACTACAAAATGGAAACCAGACACATCCCATACCAAAATCTTCCCGTTACCTACAGATTCAGATGAATTCCTGTCCATACTGACTCTGTGAACTACAGCATCAAGACTGTAACATTTATTATTTAGTTTCTTTTTTGAGGTTGGTCAAAACTCTTGTTCTCAGTCTCACACTCTGTTCACTCAGGTTATTCAAACACACAGATGTACCAATGAACACACACACACACGTGCATGTACGCACGAACGAACGCACGCACGCACGCACACACACACACACACACACACACATTTGCAGACAGACACACAGACCTCCTGCTGTGTAGGATTTGGTGATAACCAGTGTTAGGTAGGCAGGTGAGGGGGTCATATGGCAGCAGTGGGAAAAGCTGTTATCAACCAACCCTGTTCCCACACACACACACACACACACACACACACACACACACACACACACACACACACACACACACACACACACACACACACTCACACTCACACACACACACACAGGTTTATCACCCTCTCTCGTTCCCACACACTCACCTTACATCATTACCTGGCAGCAAAAGCCAATCAGCCAATCACACACCGAGGCCACGGTCAGGTGACTCGATCAGGAAACTTTACCAGACGGATGAGGTTACACACACCCCTGCTCTGATAACAGCTCTGTGTCTACCCCCCCTCGCTCTCTCTCCCTCTCTCTCTCTCTCTCTCTCTCTCTTTCCTTTTCCCTGCTCTGCAATTTACAGATTCAGTTTCACCTTTGCTTTCATGCTAAGCTGTTGGATCCCAAAGCCTGAAGAATCTGTGTGTGTGTCTGTGTGTGTGTGTGTGTTCGCAGAGCTCAGGTTAAACTCTTTGACATGTTGGAACAACCAACAACAGAAGTTTGTCCCTTTTTTACCTGAATATCCCAAATAATAAAAGTCTCATTATTTCTTACTGTACAGTGCATGTTTGCGCTGGTTAATTTATCTCTTGCAGGTCAGCAGAGGTTGCAAAGCTTTTTGTAAAACAGCAAAATACAGCATGCCTCATGAAACAATGTAAGATGAATATGTAGTCAAATCAAACCTTCAAAGAATGAGATGTTAACACAAGGGTCAAGGGTAAGATTTGTTGGCCCAAAAGTGTAGTATACTAAACAAAGTTGCTCACAAACTTAATCTTTTCAAGAAATAAAACATTTCCCTCTTCTCTCCCGTCTTCTCTGCCTGAATGTGCCAGGTCTGGTTCATGATTTTCGTTAATAAGAGACACTATAACCCTCTGGTAAATCTATTGTCAGGTTATACATCAGTTTGCGTAGCAGCACTTATAGAAAATTAACTGTGACAGAATTTAAAATGTCCAAGTGGGGATTAAAGAATGTAGTCCGACTTAATTTCTCAAGTTGATGCGAAAATGTTTCAAGGTTTCCAGCAGTCAGGGGCCAGTTAGCACTAGAGGGAGACAGAGAATGAGATTAAGAGCCGAGGCTTTAAGCCTTGTGAACTACTGTACATGCACATGTAGAAATGAATCTGATATTATATTAGTGATATTATTGAGATTTACGGAGAGTGGGAATAGAAATGGTCTACATACAGAATCAGAATCAGCTTTAGAATAAGACAACAAAACATAAAGTTGTATTCGTTTGTTTACACTCACTGGCCACTTCATTAGGTACACCTATACATTCTTTCGCAATTGCAGCTTGCGCCATAAATTTTACCTTTACAAAATGTATCATGTTCAGCCCTTGTTGATATTGTCAGACATATGTTAATTCAATTATATGTTTATAACGGAGGTCATAGTTAAAGATGGTGTTGTAGTGGACTGCACTATATAAAGATGTGTTTCTTCTTTTCTTTGTCGTCCTAATTTACATACATGGGGGGAGGCGGGGGGGGTGGCAAGCCTAAATGTTAGAGAAGTAAACTTGCACTGGCATGAAAAAAAGATTGGATTGGTACCTATACACGCAGTGGCCACTGAGTGTAGATCTTCATTAACAGCAATAGTTACTCTGCTGTCCGCATAAATGTCTTAACTTTGACAAAAAATGATACAGAAACATCTGACATCCATAACTACAAATTGTTGCTTTACTGATCATTTAGTGAAGTGATAATGCAGTTACCTGTATGTATTGTACTAAACAGGCTTTTGAGTTATTATGTTGTTTTGTCTTAGTGTCCAGTGCACCCAACAAAAACAGCATATCTTGACAAATGTTGGCGTCCTGTAACATTGAACGACATTTAACATGATGTAGTACCACATGAACAAAATGACTCAACATGTATCTGCTAATGTGGCAGCTCATGTTCAAAACAACCTGTAACCTTATCACTAGCTTTGCTTCGATAGCTTTGCTTAAAGTTATTATATGTAAGTTTTCAGTTTCTGAAACTGTATAATTTTCCATCTGATGATCATAAATGACCTGTAACAGCAAACGAGACTAACAGTGAAAAGAACCCTATTTTTATATAGTTTTTATCAATGCCTTTGCCCGGGTCAGATTTTTACGGCAAAGTCACAAAATGGTTTACGGCAGGTAGACAGGCGCTACAGTCACACGTTCACAGATTTCAGCGTAACATTGGAAAAGCCTGTGTTATTATGCAGCCAGTTAAAGGGAGGCAGGAGATTTCTTTATATAGGCCTAATTGTATTTAAATTTAATTTGAGAAGTTATCTGTTGTAGGTATAGCTGATACTGGGGCAGGGCCATCACAGAAAAAAAGGAAATTAAACGAAGAAAAACTAAAAGCAAAAAGGGAAAGTGACAGACAATGGGCAGAAACCAGAATCAATCTCGGTCGGGCTTTCAACAGATGGAGACAATTACGGGATTGCAAATGATTCAAAACAGACCCCGGGCCTGCTGCGTCGAGGAGTAAACCTCCATACATGGGCGCCCGCCCCACCAACCGAGCAATCCGGGCGCCCATGTATGGAGGTTTACTCCTCAACGCAGCAGGCCCGGGTTCTGCTCCGACCTGCGGACCTTTTCTGCATGTCGTTCCCCTTCTCTCTCCCCTTTCATGTCTTCAGCTGTCCTGTAAAAATAAAGGCTGAAAATGCCCCAAAAATATTCTTAAAAAAAAAAAACACACCCCAAATTGTCCCTTAGGTATGTAATATGTCTATTTCTTTCACTAAATAACTTTACAATGTACGATGTGGTTGTAGCCTACATTAAATGATATCCCCCCCTTCCATTTATCTTAATTTTGATTCTTGTCATTTAGTGTTTGTGTTGGCCTACTATTTTCTTTTCCCTTGTCCCCCTGTACTTGTGGAAAAGCATCCTTGGGTTTCATGATATGCTCTAGATAAGTTATTACTACGTTGGTTGCTACAACAATCTCTCAATGCTTTGGCTCATGACACAGTGACAGTGATAACATTACCCGCTTTAGCTCAAGATACATCCAAAGTAGGCTAAGTTACCGTATGCAACACTTGAAATGCAACTTATTATCTTATTGTAAAGGATTTGTAAAGGATTTTTCTGTCTGAGCAAAACATTCATCGCAACTATATGACCTCCCGGTAATGCTAATTCAGTAATCTACAGTGGGCAATACAGCACCGTAAAGATAAGACCTTTACGACAGAATGTGTGGTATAAACACTACCGCTTTTGTCCAAAGTGGCCGCTAGAATCAACACAAACTGAAGGTTACATATAGCCACTTTAAATAGTGATTAATTGCAAAATGCAAAAATCAACTCAACCAAGAAGTTTGGATAAAACTTAAGTTTGATGTAAAGTCCCTGTCATCATATGGTCCTTGGAGTAGCAGGCTGCAGTGCTGAGAGATTTGTCAGAGAGGTAAAGATTATGGTTCAGTGCTGTGATCTGTTGACAGCGAGTGACAAGACCCTTCTCCTGTCTCCCTATGTGTAACAGGACTCCGTACCTGAGCCTAGCCCTGACCCTGTGACCTATGACCCTCCCTGCCAGGTCATTCTCATGCTACCCTGACCTGCCATGAAACCAGAGAGCACCATGGGAGAGAGGAAGCACGTCGGCATCAAATGAAAATTACAGATATAGTCAAAGTGGCCTGGAACATACAAGCCCCCCTACCCAAAAGAGACCCCATCATCGAAGTATACTGAAGAACCAAATAAAGCCAGAGGACACTTCCTTTTTTTTGGGGGGGAGGCTTTTCCGCCTTTAATTGATAGGACAGCTAGGTGAGAAAGGGGAGAGAGAAGAGGGAAGACATGCAGGAAATGGTCCCAGGTCGGACTTGAACCCTGGACCTCTGTGTCGATGCATAAACCTCTAAATATACGTGTGCCTGCTCTACAGAGGACACTTGTTTTTATCCTGAATACATTGATAAGAATATTTATCATCTTGCCAATGATGGATGCCAAGCATTTACTCAACCATTTTGATTTATTTATACAGTTCAGTGTTGTAGGAGAGTCTGTGTAAACATGCACTGGGTGAAAGAAGGGAGTTATAAAAAATAGCAAATAGAAGCAACATATTTTCCATTCATACATTTTTAATAGGAAACCACATTCAGATTCCCATTGACAAACGTGGCCATTTAAGAGTCTTAAATTCACCTGAGCTGCATGTTGTTGCACTGACGGAGAAATCTAGCACACATGCAGGGAAATGAACACCTGAGGACCAAGGTTCCTGTTGTGAGGCAACAATGCTAACCATTAACCCTCTGTACAGTCCAAAACCACAACAGTACAATTGCTCAAAATTGACCAATTCAGAAAATATGTGTGTGTGTGTGTGTGTGTGTGTGTGTGTGTGTTAGAGAGAGCAGTAGTCTATCAAAGCTTACAAAGGAATGTACATAGCACGTACATAGTAGACCTCATAGTGAAAGACATATCAAACCATTTTCCACCCTCAGTAAGAATGGACAAACATTCTCAGGTAAAACCATCCATGTTTCAGCACTGGAACAGTAACCCTAGTACTTTCTTATACCTGGTTGCCAATACACCAGATGTTGTTATTATCAATGAGGAGTCCAGTGAGATGTACGTTTTGGAGGTAGGCTGCGCCTTTGGTTCCAGCATGGAGGAGGTTTTCTACACCAAGGCAGACTACTTATTTTCATATTTGGTAGCCTAGGACACACACACACACACACACACACACACACACACACACCCACACACAGTAAGAGGGCTGCAACAACCTGGGATGGCCAAAAAGAGGGCTAAACAGCTTGCAAAGTACTGAGCCATATCTTCTATTATTGGCAGCCGCCACATATGGCGGAGACGTTGCTACTTATATAGTGGTATTGTGAAGCCCTGCTGCATGCCACTGGTCCATGAGTTTGCGTGCATTGTACTGCATCCGTAATATTTGTGTCCCTGGATCATTTTCTTCATTTGTACATAAATAAATAATTAAAATGTGTGTGTGTGTTTGTGTGTGGTAGAGAGAGCAGTAGTCTATCAAAGTTTATGCCTGCCACCCTTCTGTCCCTGCAGTTTAATTAAAACTCTAAAAAAAAACCTGCATAGGCAAGTTTGCACACGCACATCTTTTTTTCTTCTTCTTTTTTTGTCATTTATTAGCATTTCATAAGCAACTTCATAATTTTCTGGAGGCTTTTTCCAAATCCACATCCTTACAGCTATATGCAGAAAGCCAAACCATGGCTAACCTAGGTAAAATCTCGATCCCGATGTGACTTTAAAAACAGGTTGTCCCTCTTTGTTTGTCTGGGGATTTGGTCCCATCAGGGTCCTAAAACAGGACAGGAACAAGACTAGACTATCACTTGTATCAAAACTATTTTTATTGCATCACTTTCTGGCAGAGAGGAAGCGCAGGAGGAGAATGATCTCTTATTGTTTAAATTCTTGTGTCCTTCTACTGGTCAGCCCTGTTCCCATTTCACTCCCTTGGGGTTGGGTGGAGGAACTCCTCTCTCCTCTCCTCTCCTCTCCTCTCCTCTCCTCTCCTCTCCAATTTATAATATTCAGAGAATTATTGCTGCATGTACAGTAAACTGCCAAATAAGAAAGACAATTCCTTTGTTCCCTGCACCTTCCAACTGAGGTTTGTGTATTAGATAATGTAAGAAAAAAATAACAAATCTTGCCATTCTTGGGATCACAAGGATGTTATAAATACATGTTTATAGAAAAACAGTGGAAAGACATCATGGATTAATTTTATTCTGCACCATAATCAGATAATCAATAATCATTATCAACAAGGATTCACAAGATATAAGGGGCAGTTGGTGTAGCAGTTCAGAAATTAGCCAACATCAAATTGGATATTTAGAGGTGATTGATTTAATATCGAATATGTGAATATTACTGATTAGTTAAACCAAGGTAAAGATAGAGTGGCTTGTTTTGGTATTATAGTATTATCTGTCATACAATGTATGGTACCTGGCATCATAAAAACTATACTTTAGCCAATCAATGTGGCCATAGCAATGTGTGTAAGGATATAACTTTATCCATAATAGCACAAATAAAACAAACCTGCCATTTACTGCCTTACAAAGCTGCTAACCTAACAATTTATATAGTTTTATTCTCTCTCGAAGATATTATTATGTGCATGATTTTCAGTATCATGATAAGAATAAACTTTTGAGGAAAGCACTGATGACTCTTGATGGTAGCTTGGCTATTTAAAAATTGCAGGTTTGTGCAGGATGTTTTGTGTATCGGCTCAGTTTGCTTGGAACCTTGACCGAGGTGTTACCATAAAAATACTAGGTACCAGGTACTATCAACAACTTTTGCTACTGGAAATAAACACAAAAAAAACACGAGTCGAGTATTGAGTCATGCTATGCATTGGAAAAACAGCATTAGTAAGCGTGTAAGATACTTCTTGCTACCTGTTTCAGGTCCTTCAAAAGATGCATCAATGAAGAACCACCACTGATCATAAATTAGTTAAAAGGTCATTCTAGTTTCTTGCAATGTAGGTTGGTCTGTAAATGATGGATGTTTGTGGGTGGGTATGTGGGTAATAATTTTACCATTAGCATTTATTTTTTCTTCCAAATTGGCTAAGCTGTGGGTTTGATTGTTTGTGTTGCTGCCCTGTTGGACGAGCGACTTCAGTGTTCTCAGATCTCAGCACTTAACTTGTTGAGTACAATGTTATTATGACTGATGAGAAGAATGGCCGAAAGTACAAAAGTAAGGCTGTAGTTGTAATAAACTAAAACAACCCTTAAAGTACCATCCGCATGTTTTTTGGGATTGTAGCAGCCGCTTTAGCTGTCAAGAACAAGAACTTCCCTTTGGGCGATGTCTTTTGTCATTTTGTGTGCCACAAGGGGTTCCTGTCCCACTGACCTCAATGGAAAAATAACTCGATATTAACATGACTGCTTCCGCAATCTCTCTCTTGCTCTCCTTCTCTCAGTCTTTCCCTCCTTCTCTCTAGCTGTACCTGGTTTCCGCTGGTTCGATCCTAGCTTTGTCTGCCTGTAACTAATATGACACATAAAAGGCCTTTAACAATAGGAATGGTGCTAACTACGAAATCAGGCTTCACCTGATACCAAGGCTTTACCCATGAGCCTACGGGCGTAATACGCAGGGAGGCGGGAGGAAGGAGGAGTAGGAGGCAACCACATCTTATTTATCTTTTTCATGTGGCTTTCTCTCTTTTTTTAAGAAGCTGTCAGGCTCCCTCTTCACTAGCTGCGTGATTGTTATTCTCTCTTTTTGTCCGTCAGGAGGAAGAGTTTAATACTCAGACCCCTGGGGTTAATAATAGGTTTGACCTTACAGATAAACCTGTGTGTGTGTGTGTGTGTGTGTGTGTGTGTGTGTGTGTGTGTGTGTGTGTGTGTGTGTGTGTGTGTGCAGCCTCCTCTCCTCTTTAAGTTGATAGTCTGTGTAATAAGTTGTTTTATCGAAAATACCGATTGTCTTTGACTGTAGCAGCGCGGCGATAAGCAGCCAAAAACTCAGTGGCTGCTTGACTCTAATTGTCCTGCTTGACTTGCCTTGGAACACATTAATGTTATCATTAATGTTGGATATTGTTAAGTGGGCACCCCTGTATGTGCAGGGTAAAACAGATAGTGCTTCCTGCTCATCAAATAAGTGGCTACAATAATCCTCATGTTCCAGATAACAGTTAACAGATAGGTGCTGCGAAAACATGCTGAAAACACTGGCCTGCCATATCAAAGGCAGAGAGGGAAAGTAAGAGGGAAAAACAAAAATCTGAGTTTTCTTGTGCTGTGACAGAGAAAAGGTTTTTACACTATCTACATTCAAGAAATTATTATATCTTATATCTAGGGATATAGGGATATATATTTGCTTGGAATACACAGCACTACTACTTAACTGTAACGGTCTGGGTATATTCTCTGTTTCTTCTTGTCAACAAATCCCATCGAACACCAAAACCAACAATTAATTTTTCCCTCTAACAGGCACCGTCTGTTTATCCAAAGCTCGATAAGCCCAAAAATCCAGAAGTTAAAGCCCGAGCAAGAACAATCTTTGCTGAGTTGTGTTGGTGGCCATGATGTTGTGGCCCTCAGGAAAAGTTTGATTTTCCAGCTCGCTCCGTTAGTGGTGAAGGAGTTGGCTAAGGCTAAGGCTAACGCTAGCAATACTAATGCTAAATATAAGCCTTGATGGTAGGGATGGGCGATACCACACTTTTAGGATTTGATACGATACCAATACTTTTTCTTGCATTTTCATCGATATCGATACCGATACCGTTAATTTCTTATTGGCAATTTTTGTCAGTAAAAATATTATTAAATTTAAGACAAATCACAAGACAAATACAGACCATTTATACAAAATGTATTATGGTCAATACATAATAAAATTAAAATAAATAACATAAATATGAATGCGATAAATTAAATATGAACAAAAACATACACATTTTCACTTTTCTTATTTCTCAAAAAAGACCAATCTTGGTAGTGCTGGGCTGGCCTTGGCTGTGTCGCACGTTGACGCTCATTCGCTCGTCTCCTGTCACGTGACATGGGCCAGCTCAATACGCCACCAGGTACAGGGGTGTCCCAGCACATAGTAATTTAAGTAAGTAATCTAAAACAGCTGAAAGTGATGCATACACCCACAATTATTATTTTTTTGTTTATATCGATATTTTTTTAAGGAATCAATGCCAAATGAGTAGCATGAGTATATCGATCTATCGATACCACAGGATCGATACGCCCATCCCTACCTGACGGTCTCCTCTCTTGTTGCACATGTGCATGACATATGTCATGACCAAACGTTAGCAAATGGTTTTGGCAGATCCAGAGTGTCTCCGGGCAGATCCTTTAGTTTTATACTTCAACAGAGTACCCGCCTTCAAGGAAGTTAACACTTGTCAATGGAGAGTGGCCAGAGTCTGGTAGGACCAGGCTAACATGTTGCTGCATTCCCATCAACACACACTATAGTTTATTTTTAATCAATCACACATAGTGTACACTGTCCTGCTGCTTAAAATACTCACTAGAGGACCAAATGTGTGTTAATCCACAGCTGGAAATAGTCCCCAATAAATGCCTTATTAAAAATTATAGTTCCCAACTATTTTTGGAAATGACTACCTTAAAAAAAAAAAAACTATCTTTGTGACTCTTCGGAAACAAATGGCCTTGGGCCTGAGAGCCACAGACAGGGAAGAAAGTCGAGAGACAAACTAGCACAATAACACAAGTTATTTTTCTTTAAAATACCACCTGGTAAAACTCTCATGCACCGTTGAAAAAAATTCAAACCTTCAATATGCAACATTCTTTATATTAATCCGATGACTGTAATGTGAAAGGGTTAACTCTGCAGGTCCACAGAGCTTTAAGCCACTTTTAGCTGCATTTTCCTTTTTTCGTTTTTCAATCCGCACCTGGACTGTTTGGTTCTCTCTCATGACTTGAATAATTTAAGGCAGCTGTTTGCAGAAATCAATCTTAGATAAGCTGATTACACTGCATATGTGCCCAGCATGAAATGGCATAAAACCAAAGTAAACATGTGGTTGGCAGAGAGATACCAGTGACCCACATATTTTTGTTGGTGTAGACTGATAGGTTGGATATTTCAGCCTACATGTTTCAAATGTATTTTATATCTTGTATGTAGGTTAGTCTGGGGACAACCTTCACCCACAGGAATGTGTAGAATATATTATGAGTTTGGGTACAACTTTCACAGAGGAATTGGAGCCAGGAATGTGGGAATCTATTAGGAGCATGTACCATAAAAGGTGTAGTTTAAGAGTAAACTGTTACAACTGAAATAGATGTCTCATGCTGTGTAAGCACAAAAAGAGTTTAAAAGGTATTCATTCTGATGTATATGTTGTTCATCCTTGGGCAGACGTGTCTGTATGCTCATGGTTGTCCCAGTGTCATGAAAGTTTGTTCATTGTGTAAATAAAGCTGCACTTGATTTGTAATCATTGGACTGGTCGTCATCTTTGAGGTCTCCCAACATCATTTCTGAATCATCACCCGATATCATATCATAGACCAAAACAGAAATTAAAGAAGAGTGAAAATTGGATGTTCAAAGATGGGCCAAAACAAAAATTCAGGAAATGCTCATTTCCTTTTAGTAAAAGAAAAAAGAGAACAGTTGATAGAAAGCACAAAGAACTCCTCATTATACTGCTGATAAAGCAAGATTTTTACATTAGTAAATATAAATATCAATAATTCACATATGTCCACGTATGTATTTTCAGAATGAAGTACTGCCCATAAAAGCACCATACGATCCCAAACTGCACTAATGGCTGTGTTGGAAGTAAACCCTGCTTTTGAAGTAGAAGAATCACAACTTAGTCATGGTTCTAGAAATATTTGGGCGCTCATTTTCCTCGTGCTTATACACAGGGTTAGACACACACGGACATGTGTGACAAGTAACCAAATACAGTTTGTTGGTGTTGGTTTGTCATGACTTTAACTTTCAGGGAAACGTTAATGAAGTGCCAAGAAATAAGTCATGGTGTTTTAAGTGTGTGTGTGTGCATGCTTGTGTGTTAAGTTGACACTGAGGTAAAGCGCTGAATCCTGTCGAACAGTGATTAAGGCTTTTGATGACAGGGCTGCATTAACCTACCTGACACACACGCACACACAAACACACACATGCAGAGTGGTTAGGGAGGGACAGGGGTGTGTGAGACATGCTTTAAGAAGCCTTGGCTCTCTGTGTGTGACACTAAATCCCATTCATGGCAACAAACACACTGACAGAGTGTGGCAGGAGTGAGATGGAAGCGCAGAGAGGAGGTTTATAACACACCAACATGACATAAAGAAGGAGAAGGAGGGAGGAGACAGTGAATCTACCAAGACACACACTTGGCTGTCATCTTCGTAGCAAGAAGAGGACGTGAAGGGGAAAAAAGCTTGTAGCAAATGATGCTGTGATACCCGCTGGAATGTGTCCAAATGTAATCTAAATATGCCTTGAAATGGGTCAAAAACAGTGAAACCTGTTCATCTAAGACTATATTGAAGAAAGAAATATCAAACACTGTATCACAGGATGTTGTATTTACTATATAGAGAAGTTATTGTTAAGGACAAAACACACAAGGATGGAGTTTGTGTGAGCTAGAGTGCAAAATACATATAATCCTACAAGGCAGCAACTTTAAAGTCCCTCAGAAGAATGAGTGTCTCTAACTTCAAGGCGTGTTGCAGTTCATTCCAGTACCTAGGTTCATCAAGAGCAGACTGCAACCTGGTTTGGAGTGCTGCAGATGGCATAAAAATTGTATTTTCAAGATAGAAATGGACAATACAATGCTGAGTTGTAAAATAAATATAATTATTAGCAAATAGCAGGGGGCCCAATATTGATCCTTGGGGGACACCTTTACCAACCATTTGAGAATTTGATTTGAAACCAGCTCTATGAAGAATCACAGAACGCAGTGTATTAATGGAATCTTGTGATAAACAGTATCAAAAGCCATGGCTACATCTACAAAGAGTGCAGCACAGTGTTGCTTTTTATCAAGCCATTCTCTGCTTAGGACGCCATTACTCCACTATATCTTTACATAGCAAATAGCAAATAAATGTGTTTGCTGCACTATTAATGTTCTGAATATCGAGTACAGTCCCTTTATACATTACACCACTTATGTATGACATAGCACATCTTTAAAAAGACCTGTCAATAGTAAAATTTGGTGTAATCAGTACAACAAATTATGAAGGGATAATTTGCCAATTTTAAACCAGATGACAGAGAAAATATCTCTTTAATAAGTTTTATCAAAAGTCACAAAACTTTGACAGAGATACCAATTGGTCGCATGCAAAGCTGTCTGGAAGAACAAGAGAAAGGACTGAGCGGAAGAGATGAGGATAAAGGGTGGAGTAAAAAGAGATTATGAGATACGCCTGACTCTGACTTCAACTATCATTCTCCATATGGTGCAGTAAAGACAGCCCTCCATTCACTTACCAACATGCCTCAGGGTTTCTGCCCCTGTGTGTGTTTATATATGACCTGTCTCATTTACCTCTTCACAGCTTGTGAGTGTGACATAGCTAAAGGCCAAAAACAATAGGAGTACATTTTCTTTCTATATTCTTTTTTTTATTTTACAAAAAATTTGCCAGAAACTGTAAATTATACTGTCTTTAGTTTTCATTTAGATACATGTTTTTAAAATCAATTAACATAATATATTTTATATATATATCTTATTTCTGAAAATAATTTGCCATTAGCCAATCCATCACTTTTTTTGTATTGTAATAACACACTTAAAGCAAAATCTATTTACAAGTGTAGTTTTCAATAACCAAAACCAGAATCAATGAAAATGGTGGGTTTATTATTGTAATAAAAAATGCGACATTATGGATTACAGTAAAATAAAGTATTTTTTCAGTACCATATATATACATATTGTTGTTGTTTACTGTGAACTTAATTGTTGGTTAAATACCCTTTTAGAATAAAATCTAACACACAGCTGGCAGAAGGAAGATCAATTTATTTATTTATTTTTTTAGTTAATGTCTAGAAAGCAAAGGCATTACTGTGTTGTTGCCAAACTGTAACTATGTCCTCTCAAAGTTTATGCAAGTAATACGTGTTATGCATGACTGTCTTTATCTATCTATATGATCAGAGGCAGCCAGCCAGACAAACAGCAGTGAGAGGTGACAGTTGTCAGGCCAGCTACTGAAAAACTCCCCTATGCATTATTCAGCTGTAACGGTCTGTCTGCCCTGTCATCGGGAACATCAACATCCAGGTATCACGTCATTAGTCAGCTATAACTGTCTGTAATATTATCACTACCGGACCAGACCTACCTCCACCGCGCTGCGGAGGAGGGTCTGGATAGTCCACATAGCATTTCGAGATGGGAGAAAAACATGTTCTGGTTTATTGGCATTTCTTTAAACCAATCACAATCGTCTTGGGCGGCGCTAAGCGTCGTACGGAGCAACGGCGCCTATGCATAACAGCCTCGGAAAGGAACTTGTTTTGGTGGAACGTGTACGTTCAAAGGTTGTTTTAGTCTTACAACAGAAAACTCAGATTGGACAGATAGTCTAGCTAGCTAATTTTACTTAACTGCTCTGAGGAGGTCCTCATAAATTGACCAGAGTTTAAAATCCGGCCTAAATGAATGAAATGCGGCGGAATTTCCGTCGGCAACGGAGCAATCCCGGAAGAGGAGCGTTGTGGATAGAGACTACATAAAGTATGATATCAAAGCAAAAAAATATAATGAAGGTTTCTGATGTGGGCTACAGCCTGGGACAATTGACAGGCCCATCCCACAAAAAACATTGTTACCTTTCAGAAATAATATGTAGAAGAGTCGGACAAATCCTTGCAAAATAATTGTGTGATGCCAAAATCTGTCACTGCAGAGAAGAGCTCACAAAACAACAATCACCTGAACAGAGAGGGAAGCAATATTTCTCACCTAAAGTCAGAAGGATATAACAGTGAGGGATGGAAGGAGAAATGGAAGAGGGAACATGAAGGGTTTCATGAGTTTTCTTTCAGCTTATGATTTGTGAAATTTCTGTTTTGTGCCCAGAGAGATGAGCAGCATAGAGATCAAATCACTCTAAAGTCCCGATTTTCAGTCTGAGAGGCCTGCTAAATATGTATCAGTTTGTCAATCATGTTTATATATTTAGTTTGATATAAAATAATTCAAAAAAATGTATTTTGTTCACTTGGTTAAAAACGTTATTACTCATTTCCACATACGACATTCTGTCATTAAACTTTACGCTTCAAAGCACACAAGTACTTACAATTTGTCATAATTTGATCATGAAGATAGAATAGTGACTCTGATCCTGATCATCATTTACACTTCTCATTCCATCCATGGTCATTTACACTTAGTTACAGTATGTATTTTGTAGTATCTCAACTTGCATGACATTTTACTAACAAAGGATGCTATATGGAAGGATGGATATTTGGAAGGAGTAAAGCCTCTGGACATCTTGACATCTGGTTTAAATGCATCTCAAACTGCCTTCCGAGGTGTTTTCAGCTTTCAGATATTCATCTCAGAGATCTGAGCACATTCATAGTCAGACAACCACATAGCCAGCATGCAAGAACACAATGTCTACATGAAGCCAGACAACCAACAATCAAAGCAACAACATACAACTAATTAAAACAATCACATGCGTCTTAACGAGTCAAAAGGGTTGCACTTACATACCTATCTGGGCTGCCCAAAACAAGTGCAGTGGTAAAGAGTAAATGGGGTACATAACAAAAGAAGAGTGAATTAAGAGATAGCAACTAATTATTTAATTCTTTCTCTAATAGCAATGATAAAAACTAATGTGTGATATTTAAAAATGAATACATAGGGGCGTCCTGGTAGCTCACCTGGTTGAGCGTGCGCCCCGTACACTATGGCTGAGTCCTTTCCACAGGGGCTCGGATGTGACCCCCAGCGCCTTGCTGCATGTCGCCCCCCCTGTCTCTCACTCCCTTTCCTCTCTTCAGCTATTCTATTAAAAAAAATACAAAAATAAATACATATATTGTTTGCTAATAGGTAAGTTTGCTGTATCATAATAAAAGAAAGCTTATCAATGAAGCATTAACATTTGCTTTCTAAACTCTGTGTGTGATTCCAGTGGAAAAGAAATGTAGGCCTACTTCATATTTCCACTTTTTTTGAAACTAATACAAGAAATGTGTTGATGAGTAATGATAGCAACTGTAGGTAAAAAAACAAGAGCACTGAAGAAAATCTTTGATTCACATGAGATGATGAAACATCAACTGTGTGCCAACAGCAACACCAAAAACACCCAGGAAGTCATAAATTAACATTTTAATTTACTACTACTTCTTTGTTAGATGATCTGTCAATAACAGGAAATATTTTTCTCCCTCTGAGTTGTTCCTTCCTTTCGGTCTCTTCATGCCAGTTCTTTGATGTTAATTTGACAAGTAGGATTACACCCAAACACACTTCCCACCGCTCATCTTAATGAAACCGCCCTCTTAAGGCGGAAACAGAATCTATATTTGGTGTCTAAAAGGGTTGTGTGGTGCATTAGTGACACTTATTATATAGGACGAGAGACTGTCGAGAAGGCAGAGAGAAAGAGAGGGATGATGAGTGGTAACAGTGTCCTGTAATAATAGTTAGTTGTAATTGAGTTAATCCAACCGGAGCTATAGCGGCCGGCTGTTATGATGTAGCCCGGATTAAAAGACATGCCAAGGCTAATTAATCTCTGGTTTCCATAGCAACACAGTCCTAGGCACCTAAAAGGGAATACAGCTGCTAGCACATAGCCAAACACGTACATTACGGCCAAAAGTATGTGGACACTCAAAAGAAGTTTGCAGACATCTTAACATGTGCTTGTTGAACATCTCATTCCAAAAGCATGGTCTTTACAGCAGCCTCCACTCTTCTGGGAAAGATAGGCAAAACCTTTGGAACCAGGCTGCAGAGATTTGTTCTCATTCAGCCACGAGAGCATTAGTGAGGATGGGCACTGAAGAAGAGCGATAAGGTGTTCCAGTTCATCCTAGATGCAAGATGTTGGATGGGATTGGGCCAGTCAAGTTCTTCCATACCAACTTAGGAAAAAATTACTAACTTAGGGGAAAGATAATGATTTGGTTTATTAAAATAACTACTTGGTTAATGTTAGGGAACAATAATTTGTGATGATGGCTAAAGGAACCAACGCTGACTATTGGTACGAATCGGGTTGCAAATGTAATTTCCCGTGTCAAAGTCTGGCGTTTTGTTGGCCCATCTAACCCACCCAGCCTCCTCCCTCTGCAGACTCTGTGGCTCTATAATAAACAAAAGTCATTCTTCGTACGACTACTAGAGGGCTTTGTCACTTGAACCCAAATGTATGTCGTTTTTAAGCATTTCTGGAAGGACTCTCTTCTTTATGGGCTTTGCTTCGTGCACAGGGATATTATTATGTTGAAATAAAAATGGCATTCCCCAGACCTTTGCCACAAAGTTAGGAGCACACTATTGTCTCACCCACTACTGTATGCGTTTGCGTTAATATTTCACCTGTTTCAAACCTTGAAAAATATAATACAAACACACAGTGTAGGACAATTAATTCTGGGTCAAAGTCTCTTTAGAAAGCGTGTTAAGCATGAAATAGTTAACTCCAGCTAGGGATCTCTCTCTCACTCGCTCTACCTGCTGGGATCTATGTCTCTCTGCCTCAGGGGAAACACAATCATCAGTCAGTGGATCCACCCATCCGTCCCTCCGTCGTGCCCAGGGGCCCCCCGGGCCACTCCTAACCCCAAAACACTGCACCCTCCCCGGGATGAAACCTGGCGGCGCGCCCCCTCTCTCCTCCCTGGAGCCTCCGCGGAGAGGCTGGTTTCGACTCGTCTTACAGGGCGTCGATTCAGCCTGAAATCAAACCCTGGTGAGAGAACACAGGCCCGGACGGACAGACAGATAGATGGATCGACAGGCAGTGAGGTGGATACGTGGGGAGCAGATGAACAGACGCATCCAGGCCAGGTTGAGGGAACAAGAAGACGTCCACAGGGACATGCAGAGCTGAATAGAGGCTGGAAGTGTGTCATTTTCCTGCAGTAGGTGGGGAACGTAATTTTGCAAACCCTCCCGAACTTGATCAAGCCTGATGCTCCTGCTGCATCTAGCGTTTGACCAAAACCACTGAAATCTGTTATGAAACAGAGCTGTGGCAAGGGGAGAGAGTGGAACAGGACACTCCTCTATTTACCAGCTGTTGTTTCAATGACACACACACACACACACACACACACACACACACACACACACACACACACACACACACACTAAAAACTAATATGTGAGCCCTTGCGGCATTCAAAAAAAGCAGATACACGCTTACAAATTCTGTTTCTGTAAAAAGCTTAATACGTGTTAAATATGCTTGAGCGAGAGAGTGCGGTCAGCGTTGTATGCATGTACATTAATAAAGTATCATCGTGTGTCCTAGATTGTAGGAAGACACCGATCTTTCCACAGGGTTCATCTCAAACTACAACATGCTTTTGAAATACACCTTCACCTTTAGCTGCACAAAGATGACTTCATGTTTTATTACCTTTATGCCAGGACAACAAACCAATGTGGTCAGCTGCATTGCCATACTGCCATCGATTGTAGCTTTGGGCTTCTTTGTGAAACCAAAACCAATGATGAGTTCCACTTGTGAAATCTGCTGTTGAGTGTACAGTATCAAAAATAAAGAATCAAGCTCATGGTAGAAATTATAATCATGCATTTTCATGTCTTTTTTTTTTTTTTAAACCATTGTCAGAGCAGAAATGTTATTATTTGTGAAATGGACTTTTGTAACTCAACTCCACCTGTAAGTCCGATACTGGCCTGAGAAACAATCTCTAAATGTACTTATGCTTGTTGCAGTGCACTATGGACACTAACTTGTTCTTTCAGTTACAAAGTTACAAATATAGTGAAAATGATTGTCAACACCTGACTTATGGTTGTAAATCTATTTTAAATCCCAGATTTTGTCTTTCTGTTTTTCATGTGCATGTAGCTTTTCTTTGACTGCTCTGTGCTATTGTATCCTTCTCTTTTTACCTCTCCTCTCTCCATTTCAAGCATCCATCCAAAAGTTAACATGAAGGGAAATAAACTTTGAAGCTCTGCGACCTCCAGGCACAAAGTAAAATGAGAGAGAGGGGGAAAGACAGCAAGAAATGCAGGTAGATGAAGAGGGAGTGAGGAAGGGACTTGGCACTGTTTCCCTGCAACTATCAAGTGAATTTTACGCAAACTTCGGAAAAGTCCCAGAAAGTAAAATGTGAATTAGGTGCGCTTCCATCAGCTGAAGTTGAAGTTCTTGAGAATAAATCGGTTAGATACAAAAATAGAAATAGAAAGAGCCAGATTTGGAGAGAACAGAAGTTATTTATTTATTTGTACTAAATCAAGCACTAAACAACTGGTCTGTCTTTCTATCTGTGTATGTAACTTTAGCTGAAATCTTCCAGCCCTTAGCTGCAGTATTTGGTTTCCTGACATTAGCGGCCCCCGTGGCGGCTCCGAGGCTGCTGCTCTTTGAAGCTTCGGTGGTGCTGCTCCGGCTCATTTGGTAACAGGTTGGGAATGGGCCGCTGGCGAAAAATGAGACCCCGGTCGCCTTGGAAACAGGTCCCCCCCCCCCACCACCACCCACCTTCACAACGTGGTTTGGAAGGAACGTGCAGTGACATTTAGCCAGTTTCTCACCGGAGAGCCAACGACACATGGAGGGTTAGCAGGTAAATAAACATGATCAAACAGAGAGAGAGAAACTCTCTGGGAATGTGTCAGAGCTCTAATGATGTCAGCCCAAAGGTGTATGCATGTCTGCTCGTCTGTGTGTGCGTGCGTGTGTGTGTGTTTGTGTGAACATTTGGTTGTGAATGCCTCAACAAATACTTTTACTCCTTTGGTTTACACTTAAACACCAGAAAATGGATGCCTTTAAAATCAATCAAAAGTATAACTGACGATTTTACTACACAGAGCAAAGTGGAAAAACAGCTCCTGGCTTTAGGTTTAAGAAGAAAGTCGTCAAAGTATTGTGTTATTCCCCTCACAAGGAAACCAGCCCAGAATCAGGGCCCAGGCCCATTTTGGGTCCCGACCTGTAGTTTTAAGAAACCTGGTTTTGGACAATTGGTTTCGGTCTAATGAGTTTGTCTTCACGGTGATACCTGGTCCTTCCTGTGTCGGGGAAGTAAAATGGGCTAAATGTCATAGAGTGTTTAACTAACGGACTGACCAGCAGCAGGTGTCAGTTTACTGCATCTGTGAGCCTAAAGGCACAACAGCCCAACTAGTTTCAAGTCATTTCAAGGGCTCATTATTTAAAATTTGATAACAAATCTTTCTGTTTTGACAGGGGGAAATCAAATTAATAAATAATCAGTATAAAAAATGTCAGTGCCAATGCGATTAGAAAATAATGCCGACGCTGTTTATAATTTTTTTTTGTATTACTTAAAAAATAAGCTACTTTAATACTTTTACTTTAATTTGTTTTGCATTTTTCTATTCACCTTCTATATACAGAAGCAACAGCACCTTGTTAATGGTTGACGTTTTCTTCGCCTTGAGTAAAAAAGAACAAACTGTAGGTGAATTGGGAAAATAATTCTGGAAAAAATAAACAATTGATAGTAAAGTGACATGCACTACTATAAAAGTGAAAATTATGAGCAGTACTCATATTGTACATATTGGTATTAACTCTCTAAAGCATGAGCAATATTTCTTTATGCTCCACAGTACTTTACAGTGTAGTTTTACATTATTTGGTATTTCAGTATTTTTTTTAATGCACTTGTCACTCTACAGCAGCTGGTACTGAAGTACTTTGTACTCCAATGTTTGGGGCTCTGGGACTTTGTCCTTCAGTACTTTAAGTTCTTCTGCAGTATAAGCAGTTAATTATAGCCATAACTGATTATCAGCTAGCTGTGTCATTCACATGGGTGAAATTGTAAGCAGGTCGTGGGCATAATCAGAAACCAATTTTTTTTCTTTATTACCACAAACAGCTTTTCCCAGCAGTAATCAAGCCGAGAGCCAACTGATGCAAAGTAGTTTACATTTCATTCTATATGCTCTCACTGTCTCCCTCCCTCTTTATGTGTCTATCTTTATCATTCATAGTCCGGCTCTCTTCCTCTCCTTTTCACTTGTTTTACCCCATCCCTGTACATCCTCCCCTCTCTCTCTCTCCCTCTCTGTGCTGCTGATTAAGAACACAACCTGTTGTTGTCGCCACTCTTTCTTGATTACCTATTTTTTTTTTTATCCCTTAATCTTCCTCCTCCTCATCTCCATCTCTTTTTGGCCTAGCTGCTCGCTCAACCACACAGTCAGTGTGTGTGTGTATGTGTGCGCGCGCGTGTGTGGCGGTGCGTGGCGGCCTAACGAGTTTGATAGCTGTCACCTGATCTCTGTGATGAGGGCTGCTGTAGTAGCGAGAGGAGCGGGAGCGAGAGGAGAGTTAGGTTTCTCCACTGTAATTAGTTTTCCCAGCCTCTAATTATACCAGACGGAATTACAAGCCTGATTGACTGTCATTTAAGCATTTTAATTCATGGAATAACCTTTTTTTCTCTTTAAAAAAAGAGGGAGAGTTGTTGTTTTGACAGGCGGGCGTGTTGGGATGGGAGTGCGGACCATACCCATACAGTACATACTGGCAGCAGTTTTGACAGAGGTAAACACAATTTGTCAGAGGAAAGCAAAGAGACACACTACTGTATCACAGTGACTATCCTGAGCTGATAAACACACTGATGCACGGAGAGTGGATTGACGACGGTCCAAAACACTAATTTGTGATAGATTTTCTTTGACAAAAACTTTAGAAAAGTGACACATAATGAACAAAAACTTGAGATCTACTTCTTCCTCCTCTCCTCTTAACCCTGGAAGCTGTGTTGTTTTAACCCTCATCTTTAATTCATCCCGACCAAGCAGCCTGCACTCAGAGCAGATTAGAGAAGCTGAGAGGCGACACAGAGAGTCATTTGGTTTCTCTTCTGTTTATAATCTTGTTTTTCCTTTTACCTCATTCAACATGAGAGGTTTCAATAAGGCTCTGGACACTTTATACTGTACTTCTCTCCTTTGTCAGTGTTTAGTGTCTATACAATTTATGTTGAATGAACTACCTTGAAGCATTATTAAAATCATTTAGTCTTGTATGTTTCTATTTTAACCCGTTGGTGTCAAACTGTTAACTTGGTCCTACCAGACTCTGGTCCATTTCATTTGTACAGAGAGTCTGGCCACTCTCCATTGACAAGTGTTAATCTGTTGAAGTTTAAAACTATTGGATCTGCCCAGAGCAAGGGGGTAAGCTTCGCTTCAGAACTCGAACCTCCTATGGCGCCATTTTGAAGCATTCCATTGACTGCCATTCATTTTGACGTCACTTGACAGCGAATAACTTCACATCTGAAGCGTTTAAAGACTCTATTTGTCCATTGTTTATTTCTAAAGAAACACGACAATGTATAAAAGGCTCCATTACCTTGTATCTCACGTTATGGCTCCGTAGCAGACGTTTTTGTAAAAATAGGCTAACGATTGTGTCACATAGTAGAGGAATTACCGTATAGTACAGGAGAAGCTTGCAGGCAGTTTCGACTTAAATGAGCTGTTTAGGTTTAATTACTAATGTTAACTAGCATTTTAGTTAGCAATAATTAGCCTGTGCCTATGTTATCTCCTTACATATACCTACGCTCTCCATCTCTGCAAGATTGGGAATGATTGAGATTTCTCTTGGCACAGCTACCAGAAGACTTCCAACTTTCAGACAGGTTGCTCACGTCACATTTACGTTGTCTCTCTCAGTTGGAGGCTGCGCAGTAAAGCTAGCGATCACCGGAAAAGTGCTTCTAATAGCCTTCACTGGTCTCCGTCCAGAGCAACGAGATCTGATGGTCCATTCTTATATACTGTCTATGGCCCAGAGCCACTCTGGATCTGCCATAACCAATCGCTAACGTTTGGTCGTGACGTATGTCATGCGCATGTGCACCAAGAGGGGAGGCCGACAACTATCGGCTTATATTTAGCATTAGCATCGCTAGCATTATCCTTAGCCTTAGCCAACTATTTCACCACTAATAGAGTGAGCTGGAAAATCTAGCTTTTCCCGAACCCCGTGGGGAGGAGGGCCACAACATCATTGCCACCAACACAACTCAGCAAAGATTGTTCTTGCTCGGGGCTTTAACTTCTGGATATTTTCGCCAGCGTTGCCACAACGGACCGAATGGCTTCGCTCGCATCTTTCTCCGCCGCAACTCTAGCACCCGGCCTCAACATCATCGTTCTCAACCACTCCCTCTGTTCGCTGATTGGACCGCCAAAAGTTTTGCTGGAGAAAACCCGCGAATATACGGCGAACCCAGACGTAGTACTGAAGGGAAATGAAAATTGAGCGTAAGTACGTAGGAGGCCCGATCTGTCTAATATTTTGCCATAAGAGAGCGATTTCAGATGCTCAAGGCATTTTTGAGTATCTGCTGGAAGATAAATTATTTTCATGTCATCAAGCTGTTAAATCAGCGTAAACATACACGCCCCATGGCTTTAGAAAGTGCCACGTGGCGTGTATGTTTACTCTGTGACGCTGCAGACTGCCGTCCGCTGTATACAGCGTAGACATACACGCGGATAGCTCAAAATGCGTACAGATAACACGCCACATGTTGCTCAGCGCAAATTCTTTCAGGAAGACCTAACAAGTAATCAGTCCCTCCTAAAGCGAATCAGCGTTGGAGGCGTTCACCTTCTGATAATCCAATCAGGAACGGCCAAGGATCCCATAGGCCAATCACAGCGTGACATCACTGTTTTAAAAAGCTGCTTCTCTCCCTGTGCTATCAGCTGTCATTTCAGGAAGACGTCATCCCTCCCCCTCCCCTTCTGCCTCCCGTCCTAGGGGTTTCTCCGGCTGTCGCTCCGATGCCTTCTCGGTCTAGTTCCGGCTTTCTCCGCCACCACCGGTGTCTGGATTCCATCGGGGGGTTACATCTTGGTTCCCTACCCCTACATTCAATTTATTAATATATTAAATGTATTAATAACGATGGAGTTCAATCTCCAATACACTGTACACTACATGCTGTTGTACATTAAAACCTTTTGCATATCTGCAAACAAGTCTCTCCTGATTGAATTGGCTTTAGGAAAGTGGCGTGTATGTTTTTACGCGAAGTCATGATATCATGTTGTAATATCACAAAATGAATTCATTTTGGAAACAAAATGCAACAAATAGAAGCTATAAATTGACCCCTTTTAAGTTTGTGGAAATGTATAGTACATTGACTTTGTATATGTTAACATGATTTCAAGTCAATTCAGTTTTTATTACCCAAAGTCACAGATTTGCCTACAAGGGGCTTTACAATCTGTACAGCATACCACACCATCAGTCCTCTCGATTTGGACCTCAGGAGGAGAAACTGAGGAGGGATCCCTCTCCCAGGAGGGACGGACATGCCATAGATGCTGTCTGTAGTGCGTACAGAAAGGCCCACATAACAAAAAAAAATAAAATGACGGTATTAAATCCAGCCACACTTGTTTGTTTCTTTTGGAAAATGTGGTGACACTCAGACCATTGAAAGCTCATGGCAGTGAACGTCTCGGTCTAAAAGGTTTCCACGAGTCACGTCATGCGATTACACATCCTCCATCACTGCTTCTCATCTGTGAAGCTTGATGAAGCTAGAATATTGGCTAACAGACTTTGCTCTCATACTGCACATCTGATATCCAAACAAAACAAACACACACATGCGTGTACGCACACACACACACCTGTCATTTGATCCGGTTCCTCATATCAGGTGTGATTCCCGTCAACACACTGGAGTGATAAATGAGTCAGCTCCCTGATCCAGGAAACTGCTGTCGTATCAATGAACAAGGAACAAATTATACAGTTTCATGTCTGTAAGTGGATTTGTTTTGGAAATGAGGGCACTTTTTGTTCCTCAACTTTGCAACTTCATGAATTTGTCAGCACTTTGCCTCAGTATTTTGTTCCTTTTACAGCAAAAATCACATTTTATTGAAGGTTGCATCACAAAAAATGTTGTACTAAAGAAATAAAAAAGAAGGGAATTTAAGCAGAGCTTTGCCACAATATCGATCAATATGATGTAACTTTTCTTTATTCAAATTTTTCATCTTTTTTCTCTTGATGTTCAAACACAAACTCGAAGACTATCAAGACAGTGCTGTGTTTTTAAAAGTGTGTTATATACATGTAAGTGTGTGTGTGTGTGTGTGTTTTGCCCTCGCGTTGCTGCTCGTACTGCTGTAGTGACCTAAGATTCCCCGATCTCATTAATAATCCGGCTGACTGAACTGAGCGCGCTCCATAGAGCTCTCACCCGCCCCCCCTTTCTCTTTCCTTTCCCCTTATTGTTTCTGTCTTTTCCTCTCCAGTTTTTCTTTTGTTCCTGTTTCTTCTGGTCTATTTTCTTCCCTCTCCATCCTCATCATCCGGTCTTTCTTCTGTCTCTTCCTCTCCTGCTCTTTTTCTCCATACATTTCTCGCCTGTCTCGCTTTCACGCTGTCTGTCCCCTATCTCTTTCTCAGTCTGTCTCTCGTTCACTCTCCCTGCAGACTTCTGCCTCTGATAGAGCAGCAGCCCCTCGAACGATTAACTCCGCAATCCCTTAATAACAATCTCATTCCCTCCCTCCCTCCCTCCCTCCCTCCCTCTGTCTCTCTCTGAAGCCCTCCCAGTTCATTTGACCACTTTATTTCAACCTCCCATTCATGGGGCTCAGATCACACAAGGGGCTGTAATGACAGCACATTTATTAATTAATTGCATGTGTAATTGCTAAAATTAAGTTTTGGAAACTTGGTAATGATGTGAGGAATTACAGGGATGGAAGGAGGGGACGAGCTTTGAAGACAAGCCCCCTGAAGTTCTTTTGGGGATGGAGGATGGGGGAGGCATGGATGGATGGATAGCGAGGGAGAGATAGAAAAAGAAAGGAGGAGAGGGAGGGGTGGGAGAGGAGTAATCCAGGAGGAGAGCCACACTGTAGGGCTGATCAGAGCCGAGAGTTTTGTCTCTGGGCTAATCTTCTCTTCTGAAGTGGTGTCATGGCCGTCACTCCGCTCTTCCCGTCAGTCCGTCGGTCTGTCCGTCGCGCGGCAGCAAATTCCCCCATTGATTCAGACTGGGCCACTTTAATTAACTTCCTCCCTGAGATAATGGCTAGCTCAGAGGAATCTGCTCGCCGCGAAAAAACTGAGAAAAACTTTTCCTTCCGTCTTTAGGATGGCTAAGGCGGCCCCTTCAGAGGCGGCGTAATTTATTTCTTTTTTATTGTCAAGACTTTGTCCGAAAAATGAGATTTGAACATGAAGAGTGAATTGTTTATTGTCTGGGGTATTCTGGAGCAGATGTGGGTTCTGGGTCTCTCTGTGCTGAGACGATAGGAACAGACTCTATTATGTGTTGAGTGTGTAATTTCACTGGATGGACACTTGGATGGGAAAAACGTCCTTGGAGGCCTGAATGGTTTATCAGACACGTGAACTGTCGAGAAGAGAGCGAGAGCGAGACGGAGCAAAGAAGGGAAAGTGGAAAAAAAAGAGATGTCAATAGTGCAGTTTATACTCCGATGTATATTCATACCTCTGGAAGAAGTAAATTGGTGGAAGAAAGTCCATCTGTTTTTCACCCAGCTGGCCTTTCATTCAGCTTATATATGACCTTGTCACTTATTCAATGGCAGAACAATGCAGACGTTGATGGAAGTGACAGATAACAAAATACCTAAACAATTTACTTGTTACATTAAGTCAGTTCAAAAACATGTTCTCACTCGTTTTCAATTGGGCAATTTTCAGTGGTAATCCAAAAACTGTCTCTATAATCTCTTTTTCTGACTATTTGGGAGAATATCAAAGTGCATGTGTGTTAGGGTTCTTGGAACAAATTTCAGAAGTTGAGTATATTGAATAGTAAAAAAGTCTAATTGATACTAATTGAATGCTAAAATTACTATTGAAATGTGTATTTTTTTATAAATATGTTGGCTAACATAAGCGAATCTCGCTCTTCTCGTCTTGGCCTACCCGCATGTAAAAACGAAACGCTTTTGTCACATGACGTCTGATGAACAATTAAGTTAGCGGGAGTGAGCACACACAAGGCATTGTTGTCATTGTTGTTGAGATGTTAAGGCACGGAGCTACAGTAGAGACTGAGTAGTTCAGAGGGAATAACTGCGTCTGTGAATCAAAAGAAGGATGGGAAATACTGTTTCAACATGAAATAAAAACCAAGTCAAAACACATCTCCCGGGGTTGCCCAGAAACCGGTGATTGCCGCTCGCCCAGGTGTGTGCGGCAGCCAGCTACTTTCACTTTCTTCTAGCAGTTGTGCTCCGCCCACAAACACTTAATCTGTCTTTACAAACACAAAAAGGTCTATTATGCATAAGCCTGAGTAGTGTAAATATTGTTTATATCCCAGCATTAAATAGCATACAAATATAATTTGAATATTTAATAAAATAAGGAATACAATACCGACGTACGGTCATCTCCACGCAAAGCTCGCCATTTATCAATATGGCGCACGCTACGGTCAAATCTCACATCAAGTTTAAACTTGTGTACGCACGTTTTCGAGTCAGTGTGGACTTGCAATGCAGCATATAATCAGTTTAACAGGAGAAGGAGAAGTCATCAGTTGACCACTTGGCAATGGCAGATTCGGCTCTTTTAGAAGGCCTCTATGCGCCGGTACAACGAGTGCAAACATACGCACACAGGCCGCGGTGGAGCGCTCCATCGGATTGATTAAGGGCACATGGCTATACTTGCATCAGCAGGGGGGGACCCTATTATACACGCCAGAAAAAAGTCTGCAACATTGTTTTAGCCTGTGGGGTTCAGCACACCACGCAGGAAAACAGGGGGCCATAAATGTAGTGATGGAGCCAGATGACCCGATCCCCAGAGAGCAGTGTCCAGCACAGCCCCAACTGGGGGCTATACGGAGGAAACAGGCTATTTTTCCTTGCTTTTAAAAAGTATAGTGTTATGTTTGGCAATGATATTCAATAAAGGAAGCATGACGGTGCTCACAGTTGCCTGGCGGACTCATGGAAAAGTTAAAAAGAGTAAAACAAAAGACACCGCATAAACTCCGCTACTGTGTGTTTGTTTAAATATAGGTACACCATGTAGGCTGCCAAATAGTACACACGTTGGTGCAAATGAACCTGAGATGTCAGGGTTTCAATCTCCACCTCTGAAAAGTGCTGCTCTTAGTAGGGCTGAACGATTTAGGAAAATAATCTAAATGCGAATATTGCGATTGCGATTTAATATGCGATTATATTTTAAGCTCTTTGTCTTCTGTATTATTCAACAAAGACAAGCAATAAATCATTGTATAGTATGAACAACACGAGATTAGATAGGTTAAACAAACTGTTCTTTCCTGGAGACCAGACAAGTATCTGATGAAATTAGGTGATGTGTGAATTTATATGAATGACATCTTTTAACTACTTCAATCACAGTAGTATATTGAGCATTGACCAAGCCTGGTGTAAACATTCATATGAAAGTCAGAAACAAATCACACAAATTAAAGTGCAGATTGCAAAAAAAAAAAATATGTGGCTTTACCATACTTAATAGTATTTAGATTATTATTTACTGTATTAAACATATATAAACATGTGGTTTGCACTTTTTAAACACTGTCTTTGAACTTTACCAGACAGATAAATAAGTAGTGCAGACCAAATTGCAGCCTTTGCGATAAGGAAATTGCATTTTAACATATTGCTATATTATTGCAAATGCGATTAATCGTTCAGCCTTACTTCTTAGTCAGATTACGTCTCGCCATTTCGTAAATTGTAGGGGTGAGGCCTCAAAACCCAGAATATTTTGGGGCGTGAAATTTAAAATTTAAATTACAATCGTTTCCAGCCGCTGCATTTATCAAAGACCATTTATTGAGACCATTCTTACGCTCCGATTGGTGTGATACGAACGTTTCATGAATCACACGTGAAGCCTGTTTTAAAATAATTTCTTCGCTCATATCTGCGCTGGTTTATACGTTAGGTTGATAAATGAGGGCCATTGAATCAAATGATGACAACAACGAGGTATTTTAGCAGACCAGTGCCAGTGAAGAAGCATTTTCCTATAGCAGGATGGTTGGTTTTATGGTAACTTTACATGAGCCGCAGCGAGAGGAGAAGGGGAACTCGTAGCCAATCCAGTGGTGCACCACATTTTCATAGAGAATGGTTTCCCTTCCCTTAAACTTCGCTAATTGTCTTATCAGCACACAATAGGCAGTGTTCAGTTGTGACTTAACTGCACTTAACACTGTCTAGAGTTATGTAATTAGCTTCCATCATCATGCAAATGATCTCTAAAAATGATAAAATGCACTCTAGTTTTCAACCAATGTGATGCTTGCCTCTCGGAGAATGAGAAATAATGTTCTTTTCCTTGACTTTGTGGTGTTGATTAAACTGCAGTATTTCTAATAGCAGCTTTCTTAAATAACAACAATGGGAAAAAGTTGCAGATATGACACAGAGATGTGATGAGAGGAGCCGGCCGGTAAATGAAGACTCAAGGGTTCTACCATTCAACTGTTCCCGATTCGCTGACCTGCAGATTAGATTACACTGAACTACATGAACATTTCTCAGGTGAGTCACTCTACTCTCACTTAAGAAAGAGTATGAAGTGATAGCAGAATGCTAAACACAGAGCAGTACTGCATATCACAGTTTATAATCGGTATAAACTCCACAACTGGACAGACAGAAGCAAAATGGTGTCAATCTTCTGTGTTGATTTTCCAGTATACCGTATCTCGTTTGAAGTTGTCACAACCTGGCGCCTACATTACCAACAATGCACCCTGGCGGCTGACAGTTCAGATAGTGATTCGGGAGTGTTATTATAGCGGCTAAATATAGTCTCAGCTTCACGCCTTAAGCAAAATGAGAAGCAGGCTGTACAGAGGTCTGGTATAATCACTTCTTTGTAACTCTACACCCCCAGATTATTTTCATTTTCAAACTTGTAGTCTTTTGTCGCAACCCTCACTGACTCAAGTGACATAATTTGAGGCAACTTTTCAGATTTCAAGTTTACAGTTTTGATTCAGTCTTGCGGCTCTCAAACACGTCAGAAAGCTGTTTGTAAGTGAAAAAGCTGACCAATCTGACTGTATGACATGCCCAGCACACAGGTTTTAAAAAAAAAAATTGAACTTGCCCAAAGTAAATTTTTACTGGCCCATATACAAAAAGATTTTATTGGTATAAAAACTCCAAATTGCTATATTTGATCTTAATTTACAATGTATAAACACATCATGAACAGTGTCATAGATGAGTTCAAGTGGAGGCTATTAATTCAAAAAAACTATGAAATCTAATTGCAATAATTAACCTCATGAGAGACAGTGGTTTCTATCTGTAATTTGTTTGACCGCATACATTTTAGGTATTCTCATTTCTACTATAGCTCTAGCACATGCAAAATCTTTGGATAAGAATAAAATCTATTTTACTACTGTGAGTCCATTCAGCTTTACAGTTATCACGCATTGCTACTGAACTATTCCAGATACATAACACATTTTGTAATAGATAAACCACTGCTAAGGAAAAATAGACGCCCCCACGTTATGGGAAACAGGTGATTTAACGTCACCGCTCATTTTGCATACAGTTTAGCAACAAAACAAAATGCTGAGAGAACATTGCTATGTTTTTTTCATGTTGGTTTTGAGCAGTATGCATCCCCACTAACCTGGAAAACGTTTTAAACAGTAAGTGACTAAAGATACATTTAGTTGGAGGAATACAACGTCTCCTGCAGCGGTGTGTCAAGCGTGGAGGGACCGCAGTGTTCGCTAACGTTAGCTTCTTGTCTTATCTGGGGTCTGATAAACAGTAAATTCATCAAATTCAGTGCCCATTACACTACTTTTCAAGCTACTTTATTATATTTTACGGGACCCGCGTGAGTGCGGTTTTCATGGCAAATCAGCCATCGAGGCTTTCGCCCCTGTTTGTCCCTCTGCCTGAGGAGAAAGTTCTGTTCTGTTACTCGCACTCTTGTTTATTTGGTTGTCATGACTTTGGGAGTGATGACGTCCTATCACTGTTCCAGTTGCTCACACTCAGAGGGGGAGAGAAAGCGGATGACTGTTCGCTTGAGTTCAGTGGAGCAGACTTAAACCCACTTGCCCGTGTGCGTTATATGTACTTGCCCGACGTGGCGTTTTACTTGCCCCGGGCCATCGGGCAACCCTTATCGTTGAACCCTGCCAGCACCAAGCTGATAAAGTTTGTGATATGCTGGTTAACATAGTGGCAGCGGAAGAACCAGGTCGAAACCAAAACAGGAAGGGCACAAAAACAACTCCAAATGAATGCTAATGTTGCTACATGTCTGCTTGATGTGCAACTAAGCCACTGTTTGCTAACATATGAACTTAATGTGAACTTAATGTGTTTGCAACTTGTTGTGCTGCCTGTAAGTTGCCAAAAAAATAAATAAATCAATGAATAGAGGTTTAATTAATGCACAGGAACAATAACAGTATCAAACATTCTGTTTCTTTTGCTAATGAATATAATGGCATCTCTCTGTATTCATCTCATTAAGGTGTTTCTGGTTTGTTGCCTAAATTGTCCAGCAAGCCAGGAAAAGGACTTTAAGACGGATGGGTCTATATGAGGTGAAATGATAGGTGCTCAGTGAGTCTGAAAGGTCTGCAGGTCCAACACAACTGAACATCTCCTCATCTCCTCTACCTGTCTGCTTCCACTGAGAGGCACAAAGAAGGGGCAGCTAATCCGTGTTGGTGTGCAGGGAGGAGGGTGGGGGGTGGGGTGGGGTCCCAGCTAGCCAGCCACTCCAATGTGAGGGCTTGTGATAGCGGAGACACTTGATCACATTTATCTGCAGTTTACACCTTCCTGTCTTGATCTCTGAGCTATACAGGGGATCGCCTTTCCTACTCAAAGAAAGAAAGCAAGCAAGCAAGCGAGGGCTGGGCGTGGGAGGTGGAGGGGTGGATGGATGGAGGGAGAGAAAAGAGGCCAGGGCCCTCTGTGTGAATGCTGGTTGGGTTGTAAAGCGAGCCGAGCGATGACAGCTAAATGCGCTAATTTTCTACTGGGACTCTGGCTTTGTCTCACAGGGAGGGCTCAGGCACAGAGCTGTGACATCGAGGGACTGATTTCTAAAGATCTCAGTGATCCAATTGCAAGTTTGGTGACTAACTTTTAGTAAAAAAATGTTTGACAAACAAATCTGGATTTGTTGCCATTGTCTGGCAAGACTGATCAATCATATCAGGCCATGTGTTCATCAGTTCAATAAATCATCTGCAAATAATGTATTATAGATGAATATTAATTGAACAGATGAATCGGGGTGGCAGTAGGGAGTTGAGTTGGGAACCAGAAGGTCGCAGGTTCAAGACCCCCAAACGGACCAAAGTATGGTGGTGGACTGGTAGCTGTAGAGATACCAGTTCAACTCTGAGCACTGCCAAAGTGCTCTTGAGCAAGGCACCGAACCCCCAACTGCTCGAGGCGCCTATCCATCAACAGCTGCAACCCCCTCACTCTGACATCTCTCCATTAGTGTGTGTGTGTGTGTGTGTGTGTGTGTGTGTGTGTGTGTGTGTGTGTGTATTTCAGGCCTGTAACTTGTATTCTAACAGAGTGAAAACATTATAATTTCCCTTGCGGGATTAATAAAGTATAAATTATTATTAAGTATAACTGAACAAACGTGAAACTAAAACCACCCAAAACACGTTAGCTGATAGTAGAGCAGGATGAGGAGAGGAGAGGTGAGTTGCTGTATTGTGCGTGTGCAAAGGTAAAACGTGATTACAGACCTTGAAAGTAGAAAAAACATTTCAGTGTTCTCTTGTCCAGTTTTTTACTTTCCTTGAGAAATGAGGTAAAAATAAAGAGCTATATAAAATCAAGTGTTCCCATGTTTTGATTCTTTGCTGTTTTGAAATGAGTCTCACATGAACTGTGTGGAAGTGAAGTGTGATCTGACCACGATCTGTCTGCAAAACACTTGATTTCTCATTAGAACATGCATTTTTTGACTCGTGTTATTCAAAGAAACACAAACTCAATTCAGAAAATGAATGATGAATATGAATAAAATGTGACACAAGTCATGGTTAATATTGGGGAATGTTATTTGGAAAATCACTTCATGACAACAGGGGAGCACAGCAGGAGGTAAGACCAGCAACACACTAAACTATACTGGTGTATACTCAGTGTCTGCAAAGACATTGCCTAGAGCAGCTGACTTTATGCAGAGTGCTGCACTCCTATAAGCTTTGGAACCTATAATGATAAATGCATTACGTTAGGTAAAGAGAAGCCCTTCTTAAGTACTTTCTTCAGAAACATTTTGTTGTTATGAAACATTAATGTTTCCTTCAGTTTCTCTTACTGTTTAGTGTTTTGCTGATGTGTTTCCTGACATTTACAGTTACAATATCCTGGCATCAGGAAACTACTGAAGAGATATAACAAATTAATGGTATGTAAAACGGAAGTTGGTCACTTTAGCAACAAATATAAAAACAGGCGGGACTAAAATGGCATCTTTCATCTGATTTTTTTCCTGTTGGATTAGCTGCTGGTTAGTATTGCTGCAGAGAGAAGTTACTCATCTTCACTATGATTCTATGATACATGATGGGGAAAAAAAAAAAAAAAAAAGTGGAATATGTAACGAAGAAGATCATGAATGCAAATATGGAGTAACTCATCCGACTGTCGTGAGGTAAGTAGTGAGAAGACATTTGAGGCACACACACACACACACACACAAACACATACGTGCGCGCATGCACACGCACGCACGCACACACACGCACACACACGCACACACATGCACACACACACACACACACACACACACACACACACACACACACTCACTACAGCATTAAAGCTCTACAATGTAAAGGAGCAATAAACAGTGATAATCCCCCAGGATTCTTCATGGGAACAGTCTCCTGTTGTTTAGTTGTAATTATCCTTTAATATGGACTCTGATGTCGTCTCTGCTTTCGCCTGCGCTGTCTCACACTCACATGCATACAGTAGAGTACATACACAGTCTCTCTCTCTTGTGCGCACACACACACACACACACGTACACACAGCGTTGCTCTGTGCATCATTACACTCACTGTATTGCCTTACACTGGTAGAAACCTGAAGACTGTGTTAAGCTGTTTAAGACTCTTTTAGCTTCATTAAGACAGACAGAGCTCAGTCAGACAAAGTAGCTTTCACTGAGGCCCACAGTCTGCGGCATTCAGTCATGGATAATTAAACACAGACCAAATGTCAAGTGATTTTTTAACTTTTACTTTGATTCTAATCCATTCTTTTCTCCCTCCGATACCTTCTATTCTATTTTGTTCTCTTCTACAGTCTAAAAACAAATGTGCTGACTGAGAAATGTGCTTTTGTCTGGCAGCCAATGTCTATCATCTTGCCTGTTTGTGGAAATCACACCTGAGCCAAAAAGCGCTCTGCAAGTGGTTTCACATGTCTCTATTACGCCCGAGGAGAGCCTGATTTAACTTCAGAAGCCGCTCAGAGAAGCATCAGAAATTAAAAGTGAGCAAAATGATCTGACAGGAATACTCCTCGTGACGAGACAGAAGTTGGTATTTTCTGTTGGTGCGGTTGCTTTAATGTGGTTTCACAAGCACACCAGAGATGAAAGCAGGTTTTGGTGTCCTCTTAAAATGTGAATTTCCGGATCTCAGCAGAAAATGTTCTATATTGCTCAAGCCAGAATGCTTTCACGGCCTCATGCTATTATTCCATATATTATATTTCCTTCCTTACTTCTATTACTCCTTCCTTTGCCTTATTTTCGGTCATATTTCCTCAACGGTTGCACACTGTATTGTAATGTAAAACAACAAAACACTCTGAAATATACTCTACTTTCTAACATTTCTTATTATTTTTTCTGATGTTCCAAGATAATTAGCATATTCTTAGACTCTAGAAAAAACACCTGATCTTCGAGAAATTCAATACCCAGATGACCAGATATTTATTCTGTTCGCTGAAGGGTCTATCAACTGCTTCTTTATTTACTGGAAAAAAAGAAAAGAAAGATTAAGCAGCAGGACTTGCTATGTTTAAGCTCTGTTGTAACTTTAGTCTGCCACCAGGGGGCACTGCAACTTCATGGCCCCAAATTGGAGCAAGCGAGGAACGCCTATGGAGAGAGTGCAGTGAGAGTTTGTGACAAAGACAGAAAGTGTGACAGAGAAAAAGGACACTAGAAAAGTAGTTGGGAGGACGGAACTCATGGGAAAGTAGTATAAATAAAGTTGTGTGATAGAAAGAAAGAAAGAGGGAGAGAGATGAGATAGACAGAGGGGGTTGTGGGTAGTTACCAGTGTTACCAACACTGAGTCATTGTTGAGTTGATCAGAGGAGTTTGGGGAAAAGACAACACTTTCTTCAGTCTCTCAGCTTCATGGAGGGACACTTGTTGTTGTCCGTCTAAAACTCTCGGTGCTTCATGTCTGCTCTGTGGCCTCAAATCTAGTTGTATGCTTTTTAGGTAAAAAGCATCACCATCAAATGTATTTCTTCACTATATGTCAGAAAAAGTTGTTTAGTTGGAGAAATATGTTATGTTTGTTTTGTCTTAGATGCTGACCAAAAAGAATTTTTTTTATTTTATAATGTTTTTTGTTTGTGTATTGACAACAAAAGAAGAAAAAACTGCTCACAGCAGCAACAATTACTTACAACTGGCGAAACAGCACAATAACCTGAAATAGCTAGAACGCCAACGTTACAACCAAACAGTGGGAGAGGTCAGGGGTCAGAGCCACAGAGTCCAGACAACAAACATCAACACTTTCCTGTAGGACAATAAGGTATGACCAAAAAGTTAGAAAAGTAAATAAATGACAGTGAAAGTTAGATGTAAGAAAGAGTTCAAGTAGGGACTAAAGTCTGACTACACTGTTCCCTAATAAAGTTATATATAAAATAGCTCTAGTGTACATAAGTCTTTGTGAATACACTTGTGATCAGTTCCAGGATGATAGACTATTTTGTCAGATTCTTACTTATGATCACACACAAATCTGCCCAAAATTAAAAGGGCATTCTACTGATTTTACAGACACAGATCAGTTTAGTACTCAGCCTGTGAAAACAGTTTGATAATGTTACTGTATGTCAAAATGTGCATGGGGCTTAATTTGCAACGGAAAACCTGTATCACAAACTGGAAGTGTGGGGTTTTAAAGAGGATGGATTTCGTGGCTCTAATGAAAGACACTATTGAGGTGCATTATGGGAAATGTAGGATCCAGGGTTTTTTAGAAGTTGACCGATACTAAAATTCAAGAAATCCTGGCCTTTTCATGCTTTGATTTCTTTTTAAATCTGTCTCTTGTGATTCACCGAACTTCTTAGAAGTGTAGTAATAAATCCCTGGAGTGCACCTTTAAGTTATGTAATACAAATAAAAGAAAAACAAGTGTGTAGTTGGGGAGATAGTACCAACACACACATTATGCTTATAAACCTTTTCTTTTTTTCTTTTTTTTTAAGTAGCACCTGCATGTTTCGTTATTAGGTAACCATAACCCAAATTACAATAAACTAATGTCTTATCTTTTTAGGACGGGTTATTTTCACAATATTGGGGCACGGACAATAACAAAAAAAAGTAAGGACTTGAAGGAAAGACTAAGAGGAGGAAGGAAAGACATAAGACACAAAGCAGAACAGAGACAGAGAGAGAGAGAGAGAGAGCGAGTCAAAAGCTTGGAAGTGTTTCCTGAGCTTGTATGTGTGTGTATGTATGTGTGTGTGTGTGTTTGTGAGTCCAGGGGTCCTAGAAGTGGAAAAAAACATCTGTGACCGCAGTGATGTCATTGAGAAGGGTGGCAAGAGAGGAGCAATTAACCATCACACACACACACACACACACACACACACACACACACACACACACACACACACACACACACACACACACACACACACACACACACACACACACACACAGGAGCGCGGTGTGGGACAAAACAGAGCTGTAAAAACAGGGCCAGCTTGTGGCCAGTCAGTCCGTTACCCATAATGCCTTGGGTCTGGATGGTTGTCACTAGGTTCCGGTCGGCGTGGCAACAAAGCTTATTAATCTGCTGATGGAGGGCCAGCTGCAGAGGTGGCAGACACACACATTCATACACGCACATTTGTGCACAAATGAAGTTGCACATTCACATAAACACACACTCCCATACACACACACACATCCAAAATAAACACAAGTGACTATTTGTTGTGATTCAATTTTAGCGCTCACACAACTTCCCCGACACACACACACACATTCTTGCACTCTTGCTCACCTCTGCATCACTGTTGGTTTTGAGTCAAACCTCTGAAGGTCAACACTTAATAATTTCTCTACACACACTATCACAACATGCATCACTCGCTCACCTTTCCATTATTATTATTGCTCAACATTTCTGATTGGTTTTACAAATACAGAGACGAAGATAGTCTAAAAATGTGTGTGTGTGTGTGTGTGTGTGTGTGTGTGTGTGTGTGTGTGTGTGTGTGTGTGTGTGTTTGTGTGTGTTTGTGTGTGTGTTTGCGGTGTGTGTTTCTTAGTTTTTCTCCAAATTTAATGCTGTTCCCCCAGCATATCCTTGGTGGTTGCCTAGAGACAGGGATTTGAACGAGGCCCCTTGGTTCATTCCCACACAGTCCTCTGGTCTGTGTGTGTGTGTGTGTGTGTTTGTGTCTTGCTATCTGTGTGTGTGTTGGTGTCTGTGTGTGTGTGTGTGTGTGTGTGTGCACGCATGTTGAAAGGATATTTCTCTCCTTTGCCTTTTGATTCATTCTCAGTGTGAAGCAGCTCCCTGTGGAGACAGTATGGGTGGGCAAGAGAGGAGGAGAGGTAGAAGAGGAGGAGGTGAGGAGAAGAAGAGATGGAAAGAGAAGAGGAGGAAATAAGTGACGAGAAAGCAGAAGGCGAAGTAAGACAGGATGGAAAGAGTGAAAAAAGGGAAGGAGAGGAAAAAAAGGAAAGGAGCTGGGCAGTATGTTGTATGAAGGGAGGAAAAGAGGAGGGAAAGAGGGCTGCTGGTCACACATCAAGGCCTGGAAACAAAGAAGCCAGGAACTCTCCTTCCTCTATCCCTTCATCCCTCCATCCCCTCAAACACAAGTCTCTCTTCTCACAGGAAGAGAGTGAGTCCAAGGCTTCAACCGCCTGACAGAGAGGAGGGGGACAAAATGTGTGCATGATCAGGTTTGTTTTTTAGCTTGTTTTGGGTGTGAATACGAGATGCTATTCACTGACGTTATAAAGTTCCCCCAACCTCAGTACAACTCCTGTCTTACTAGACCTATGAGTACCAGCCTTGATATATGCAGTGTTCATCTGCTGAATGTTTACTTTCAAATCCACACAGTCATCAGCCACAGAGGAGAGTTCACTTAAAATCAGTGGAAGCTTCTCTGTTAACGTTTGTTGACGGAAGCTTCAAAACTCATAAAGGGTCATAAATTCAGTTGTCAGTGTCTGCAATGTGACTTCAATACACAGAAAAATAATAATACATATGAATTTAAAGCTATAGTGCATAGTTTCTGTCGGCCCCATGAGGAATTGTAAGTAATGACAACAAAACTGTCGGCTCGTCCACATGATACAAGCCTTCCATGACTGCCCCCCCCCATCCACGCAGTTGCTAGTAGCCAAGGTTGACACGGAGGATTACAAAAACACGATGGACTCTTCAGAAGAGGGAATTATCTTCCCTCCATTTTCTGCGCGAGAAAATCACCGGACGCCACAACTGAACATAACCATACAGAGTGGTGTGGATCTGATAGTCTTAATTAGCTTTGTAGCGACTCATTTGGCAACGGTTCGAATGTAACGGACGTTTTTTAATATCAAAAAGTTACTCCCTAAACCTTTAATGTAATAACAAAGTCTGCGGACAAATGAAAAAAATACACCCGAACATTCCACTCATACATGTGATTATTGAACACCTAAAGGCTCTTTTATGTTCCCTTTACGTATGAAAATAGGTACGTATGTATGTATAAACTGTCACTGCCCACATACTTCCATGCAACCTCCACGTTTCCTTATAAATTTCTGACCAACTTGCCTAGCCTTTCCTCAAAAATGTTCCGCCACTAAAAAAAAAATCTTGATTGTGTCTTATGGTCGTATCTCGCTTTAACTATTGGTTACACTGCCCCCCCGCAGAGTATACATATCTAACGTTGAGAATACATGCCTTAAATCCACGGCATATACATGGGCATTGTTATATTGCTATAATAGAAGGCTTTCCACAATATTTTGGAACCTGGCTGCAGGGATTTGCTCCCATTCAGCCACATGAGCATTAGTGAGGTCGGCCACTGATGTTGGGTGATAAGGTCCAGCTCACAGTCAGCGTTCCTGGTCATCCCAAAGGCGTAGGATGAGGTTGAGGTCAGGGTTCTGTGCAGACCAGTCAAGTTCTTCCACAATAAACTGAGAAAACCATTTTTTTTATAGACCTAGCCCTGTGCACCGGGGCATCGTCATGTTGAAATAGGAAAGAGCAAAACACAAACTGTTGCCACAAAGTTGAATGCTCATTATTGCCTAAAACATTATTGTTTGCTGCATCATTCAGATTTTCTTTAACTAACATGGACCTACAGGGCCTATCCCAAACCATGAAAAAGAGCTCCAGACAAAAATAGACAAAAGTATGTGAATCCCGTGACCACAATCTTTTGTCTGCATACAGTATTTGCCCCAGGTTCTAGTGCCATTATTTATTAATTTGCTGTACAACTACGACGACTGTTACACTTTTAGTTTTGGCTCAATATATAATGTTGCAGTGATAAAAAGATGTTCCCAATAATGAGAAACACGGCAAATTACTACTTCAGCGTCACTAATAACAGTTATTACCAATCAAAAAGTAAGATGGCGTGTTTGTGGTTTAATCACCTCTTGGAGATCAAAGTTGATTTGTCCAAAAAATTGCACCCCACCAGAATTAGTCATCAGCTTCCCACGTTGCACTACTGTATCTTTAATGACAAAATGACAGTTTAATTCTCTTCCCACTACTTTGAATTTAACAACACAGCAGGGACATTAGAGAGGAACTTTACACATTTGTAAAAGTAAGAAACTATCTCATGTTACACATAGTTAATGTAACAATAAGTGTATACAATGACTGCTTGTGGGTAGAAACGTGAAGTTATTAGAATAACAAACACCCAACACAACTTATCCACTCTTATGAATCTATGAACAACTTTGTGTTTGTTTTCTTTCAGTTTCTTAACTTTTTAAAACTCCCATGAGCTGTTGCTGCCTACCTCATCATCTCTCTCTTCCAGTCCCACCTCTTCTCTCCTCCTTCCTCACCTCCTCATCATCACCCCCGCCCCCCCTCTCCACATAGCGCCTCCTGATCCCAATCAACCCCCCCTCTGCATTCCACCCTGCTGATGTCAGACTCTAAATGAACTGCAATGTGTGTGAGTGTGTGTGTGTGTGCATGCGTATGCACACACACACACACACACACACACACACACACACACACACACACACACACACACACACACACACACACACACTAAAGGGTTAGGCTTGGTTGCCAAGACGATAGGCCCTCCAACAGCTTTCTGCTCTGACGCTTTGAGCCCTCCTCAAAGCATCATGGGAAAACAATTAAAACCTTCTCCAAATCTCTCTCCTTCTTTCATTTCTCTCTTTGTCCTTCTCTCTCTCTCTCTCTCGCTCTCGTTTCATCTCTTTATCTCTCTCTCTCTGTTTCAAACAACCTTCATTCAAGCTTAAATGTCTGCCTGATTGGGAAACAAGTTTTTATTTTTATTCTATTTTCCACCTGAGATGTCTCTTATTTGGGAAAAAACACTATACTCTGAAGGCTGTGTGGAAGTGTGTGTTTGTCTGGATATTTTCTTTTGATATTATTTGTTTTTACTATGAAGCACTTTGTATCATGTGATACATAAATAAAGTTATTATAATTATTAATATTATTCAGTGTGAAGGGAAACAAACAGGCTTTTCTGATTTTGTCTATAGATATTCACAAATGCATATTAAATGTTTAGAAATGAAATTTGGGCCACTTTTGCCTGCAGTCTGAACCTTTTAACTGGTTTTATTCAACTTTAATGGTTCAAATTGTGATAAAATAAAGACTAATAATTATATGCTGGGCCCAAGCAGTCACCATCATGATAAAATCCCTCCATAGCCCAGCACTCTTATTCTGCTTGTACATAATTCAAAGAAAAGTGAAAACACACTATTATCACTGTATTAAATCACTAGGATCAATTAGGGTGGAATAATGATTACTGTGAATGCAACGTGGTAGAGATATTTCCCAAAAACAGTTTTAAAAACTTTTTTGGCATGACATTTTCGGCTTTATCCTGTAGCCAAACAAAGCAGAGAGCTGATAGAGAGGGAAGGAGAGAGAGAGAGACAGGGGATGACAAATGTCCCGACTGTAACTGCACTCAAAACCAAGGAAGTTGCGATTCCATCGTCAGTGGCTGAAATCTGTCCCAACTTTTTAAGGGCGAGTTTTCAGTTACTCTGCGTTTGCCCGGTCCAAAATGTTTTGCTTCCTTCTCTCCGATGGATGCTGTGAAGGTTCATCTCAACCATCCAGGTGGTACAAGGTCTGAATGTTGAATCCAATTTAAATCTGACTGGGAGTCGACCCCTTCTCCAGACATGCAGGGATGGACTACAGCCTGGGGCGACGCTGAACAGAAGTCAGATGATACTGTGGCTAAGAATGATTTCAAAATGTTAGCTTAGTCCCCAGTAAGAGGATTTTGTCAGCCTTGAGACTTGCACTACTGTCTGTTCAAAATAAATGAAAAGAAACGGATCCTTGTGCATTTGGGTTTTTTGGGGAGTTCGCACGAAACCAGGAACAAACCTTCTCTTTTACTGTCGACCACTCTGCAGTGTCAGTAATACACAAATACATGATATGTTCATTTCTTTCAGGCCTGTCAGGGCAATTCCTTTGATGTTGATCAAGTGTCAAAATGAAGGTAAAATCAAGAGCCCCCACAATCCACCCAACAACTTGGATCATAGTTTTGGAAAGTATTACATCGGTTAAAGAGTTGTTTCGCTGATTTTGCGCAGCGCACGGAGCTCAGAGCAGCCGACGCCCGCTGAGATCCGCCGGAAGAAAGCCACACATCGTTCATCTGCACACACCGCCTTGACACAGAGCTGAATCCCAATCAAATAATAGCTTTCTACTAACCATCTTCTGAGATTTGGGAACGTTACTTTGCAAAAAAGGTATAATGGGGAAAGAAACACAAACAGTCTGATGATCAGATGACTTTTAAATGAGGAAAACAAAGGTGATGGGTAAAATAATTTCCTCTACTGTCTGTTTTTAACGGCCATCACAGTTTACAAACTAACTTTCATTTCTGATACACTCTATTTCAGCTTTTCCTTTTTTTTTTAAATAAAAATAATATCCAATAATTTTGCTTGTTTACAACCTGTCTGATCGCCTGACTGCTCGTGTTTCTTGATCCGTCAGACTTTACTGTAGAGATACCATCATTTTTTTTAGTGCTCAGCAATTACTACTGACCTGGACAAATCCCTTTGGCAGATGATTTATAAAAAAATTCATCATGTCACTCAAGACGTTTTAAAAATCAAAATATGGGAACCAAATCATGTCGAAATTGGCAAAGGCCAATTCTCCAGGATTATTTTGGAGATGGTGTTTGCACTGATGAGAAAAACTATACTGTACCTCGCAGTCCTCTGTGATCCTAACTCTTCTTGATCTGACAGGGCCTTTGTGCACTTTTCTGCATTGTCATTTTCATAAATGCCACAGCTAACACATCATCTGCTTCCCAGCTTATTATCTCCACATGTACTTTACAAATTCAATTAGGCCCTTCGTTCCATCTTGTTACATTTCCTCAACAGCTGAAATCATTTTTGGAGCCGCAGTAATTTACAACACAACATTAAAATTTTCTGTCCCGAGCCGTCACGTCTTCGTCTCCCTGACAAACTTACTGAAGTCATAGATAATTCATTTGATTCTAAATTACAGCTTTCAATCGCTCCGCGCGCCCCTCTTGCAAGGGTTTGTTGTGACAAGCGGGCACGCCGCTCGTCTCCGACCGTGATTTCTGTCGGCCCCGATGACAAAGATATCATGCAGCGCGTCTTTAAACATGACGCTGACATGTAGCACTTATCCACTCACTCAGAGAGAACAAGACAGCGTTGCTCCTCGTGACATCTCCCTCATTTCCCATGATGCACATGTAAGGGGTCGCCTCCGCATGACGATTAGTAATAATAAGAGTTCTTGAAAATTTTGGGATGTACTTTATTTTAGTGTGTTTTTTTTTCCCAAGAGTGGAATGGGGAGCTGGAACTGGGACAAAAGCTGCCAGAGAGCCATTATGTCTCAATAAAATGAGACATCTCTGCTATTGTGTGTGAATGAGTCACTTATGATGGCAGTAACATTGTATGAAGGGAGACGTTTATTTAATTCTGATTCCGGTCCAAATTTGCATCCGAAACAATGAAAAGGCTTAATTTGATGGGTTTTCTTGTTGGGGACTGAAGCTGAAGGCAGAGTAGAGGGGAGGGAAGAAGTGAAGTAGAAAGGGGAGGAAAAGAGAGGAAGGAGAACAAGGAAAGAAGAGGATATGGCTGGAGAAAAGAATAGATGAGAGGAAAAGAGAGGACAGAAAGGAGAGCGAGGAAAGAATGGGATATGGTAGGAGAAAAGAGAATAGGAGCGAAAAAGACAGAAAAGGAAAAGCAAGGATGCAAAAGATGGGAGAGAAAAGAAAAGGATAGAAGAAGAGGCAAGAGGAGATGTATGAAGTGACAGAAGAGCAAGAGGAAGGAAGTAGAAGCACAGAAGGAAGCAAGGAGGCAAACAGGAGTTGATATAAATGTTCTGAAAGGTTCACTATACTATGTGTTGCATCCTGTTGCTGCTAAAAAAGATTTGGTAACACTTTACTTTTTACTTTACTAACTCTAACCCTAACTCTAACTCTTACTCTAACCCTAACCCTAACTCTAACCATAACTTGTCATGACAAAAACCGAAAAACACTTACTAAAAGAAGCGTTATGTCATAAACGTTTATAATGTTTATAATGTTTATGACACGTTCAGGACAGTGTCATGTAGGGTTGGGCAACGTTTGGATTTTAACAATTCCGATTCCAATTCCGATTCTTCTTTTCGATTCCGGTTCTTATCGACTCTCGATTCCAATTCTTTGAGGGGTGGAGTTGAAACGGGTGACATGCCTATAGAGGAAGGTTTTATTTTGATTCAATGGTTTGTAGTTTTACAGCTTTTTCAATGTAAAATAAAGCCAGACTAGACCGCTGCTTACTGTGCTCCCAGGCTGCAACACAACAAGCACCTGGCTGCCACGGAAACCAAAACTTGCCCATATTAAATTTGGAACCCATGATCAGATTTGAAACCAAATCCTCCAAACGATTCCAATAAAAAAACGATTCCACTGGAATCGTAATTTTTGAACCGATTCCAAGTAGGAATCGGTTCTCGATGCCCAATCCTAGTGTCATGCCACTCTTATGTAGATACCTTCAAGTAAAGTGTAACAAAAGATTCTTTACTTTCATAGTTTTTTTACAGGAATGTGTGCATTAGTGAATAGCCTACATGAGGGAGTGAAGGTCGCACGTCACACAGAAAAGTAACAATATTAAACTGAAGTCTGTGAGGAGGTCAAGTGCTATAGTGTGTGGGTTGGAAATGAGCGCTAATTTACTGCCACACTGTATGAATGTCTAGCTTCTGTCTCCAAGTCGATCAATACATCTCTGAAATGTGTGTCTTTCCTGCAGGTCAGGGACCATGACAGTTTACAACAACTTTCAGCACTTCAGATGGCCTTGTGGGAAGAGAAACCCTCTGAATTACTAATTTCTCACCGCAACTCAGGTATGGATCAGAGAGAAGTTCATTTGATTGGGTCTCTTTTTATCTTTGACGCTTGAAGTTTTCTTCAGATCTGTGATCCTGTACCGCTGGACTGAGTTCACAGCTCTTGGGTGTGATTGGGGTCATTTTTGATTTCGTCATTCAGAGAAGCTTCTTTATCTTATTTGTGATGTGCTTTGATTTGTTATTCGTGACTTCCACAGGTTTGACATTTGAGATCTTTACACCTGCTGTTGTCCCTGCCGTGTTGGATTGATTAGGGCTTGGGTTAAGTTTTCCTTTTCTTACAGTTGGTCATTGTGGAAGAAGCATACCAAAGTCTCCAAGTTTAGAGCAGACCTGGATCCGGGGGGGCAACCACTGCGTACCCTTTAGCCCACACATCTCCACTTTAGATACAAATCCACCGATTAGTTCTGTTGGCTCATAAGGCAGCACCCATCCTGGGTAAAACAAAACAATTCAGATTTTTAAACAAAGTGCCACGACATACTATTGTGCTATACCACAATAGTATCTTTTTTTTCTTTGCTGTCTATTTTTTTTATTTTTTAATTGCTTGTTCTGTGTGTTATGTGTATGACATGTATAGTTGTGGAGTAGGTTACCATTTATTTCTGTAGCCTCTTGGCCAGGTCATGTTTGTAAATGAGAAGTTGTTCTCAAACTGTTTACCTGGATAAATAAAGGTTTTAAAGAAAAAAAATACCTTAGTGGTCCCCTAATACTGTATCTGAAGTCTCTTTTATATAGACCTTTGTGGTCCCCTAATACTGTATCTGAAGTCTCTTTTATATAGACCTTAGTGGTCCCCTAATACTGTATCTGAAGTCTCTTTTATATAGGCCTTAGTGGTCCCCTAATACTGTATCTGAAGTCTCTTTTATATAGGCCTTAGTGGTCCCCTAATACGTGCCTTGACCAACTGACACTTATTTGAAAGCCATGATGTCTCTCTCTCATGGGTGGGCCAAATTCTCTGGGCGGGCAAAGCAGAGAAAGGGGAGGTAACCTTGCTCCTTATGACCTCATAAGGAGAAGATTCCAGATCGGCCCATCTGAGCTTTCATTTTCTCAAAGGCAGAGCAGGATACCCAGGGCTCAGTTTACACCTGTCACCATTCCTAGCCACTGGGGGACCATAGGAAGGCTGGGGGAACGCATATTAATGTTAAAAAACCTCATAAAGTGAAATTTTCATGACATGGGACCTTTAAAGATATTTTGACAGCCACATGTATAAATCCCTTCAATATGTAATTTATGTCCTTATTACAAGCCTACTGGGAATCACCTGAAGTTCAAGCTTGTATCTGGAACAAGTGAATATGACAGTTTGATACATATGCCGTATAAAGTGCTTTATATGCCGATCAAACTATTTAAAGTTATATAATTTCTGAGGCTTGAATTAGAATTAGAGACTGGTAACTGCTTCCACAAATACACATTGATAGTTGAAATTTGTAATTCTGTCATTCACAGTGTAAACCTTTTTTATCAGTAATATCCAAATACATTTTAATATTTCTTGAAAGATACATACAGTGTTCTTCTGTAAGGAGAACAATAGTTTTTGTTACTCTACTCGATCTGTCAAAGGAATGAAGACATGTTTGGTTATATACTGAAAAGTCCAATTACAAACAAGTCTTTGCATAGAGAGAAGAGCAAAAGTGATTGTTGTTGAGTGAGGAAAATGCACTTATTATCTTATGTCCTAACTCTACCAATATTTTTTACCTAAACATTCTCTCCAGATTGAAGAAGAGGCCGATAAAAAAAAAAAAAAAAAGGACTGACCGAAACGTGGAGAGAAGACAGACAGAAAGAGTTCGAAAAAACAAGGACGAGGATTGAAAAACAGACAGAGACCAAGAGAGCTTGGAAGAATTTCTGGTTGACCTTCGCCTTGCGGGAATTAGTCTGGAGAACAGTCGGCTGGTCTAGCCTGAGGCCACACACACACACACACACACACACACACACACACACACACACACACACACACACACACACACACACACACACAGAGAGAGCTGTCAAAGAACCCAGTGTGTCTCAAAGACGAAAGCACACATTACATGTTTGCTGCATGACATGCCCCAAAAATGATTTGCATCTGCCCGTGTGTGTATGTGTGTATGAGTGTGTGTGTGTGTGTGTGTGCGCGTGCAAGACCTCTTGGCCAGAACTTGAGTGCTTCTGTCAGCTTTAACTGTCTCCAAAGGCACACAACTGTTTCATTAAAGAAAGACAGGAAGAAATAGACACACACATCTCCCCCTCTCTCTGCCTCTCTTTCTCTCTTGTTCTCAATGTTCTCTTTATCTTGCTCTCCTTCCTCTCTCTCTCCTCCTAACTGCTGTTTTGACAGCCATCATGGGCGTGGCTAACGGGACTCCAAAAGAAATTTGTCTGTCGGTTAGTCCGTCTGTCTGTTTGTCAAATTTTCGGCTGATAAATTGTTGGGGGGAGAGAGGGTGTGATGACGACTTGGGCTCACCCAAATCCTCCTTTCACTTTCTCTCTCTCTCTGCCTCTTTTCATCTCTCCCTCTCTCTGCTCACCTACTTTTCAATCTCTCCGACATGCATTAAAAGCAACAGAAGTGAAGAGCCACAATTTTAAAGATAAGAATTTTCATTTGAATGTGAATACTAGTGGGTTTCTTGTGTGTGTCTGTGTGTGTCTGTGTGTGTGTGTGTGTGTGTGTGTGTGTGCAGCAGGTATATGTATATATTTTGGCGTGCTGCGAGCATCTTTTACTTGAGTTTTTCTTTTGTATCAGCCGGACATCTTCAGCCTATCAGGACAAGACAGCGACAGCTGGGATGTTGTTGTTGTCAGGTGAAGTGGTTACTCTGGCACTATGCCTGTAATCTTTGTCTGCCAGGATGTCAAGGCGATGATGGAAAGACATGGCCTGAAACATGACTCCAAATGAATGCTAATGTGGCTCTGTATCTGCAGGATGCGTAAATAGACAACTGTTTGCAACTTCCCAAGGTGATAATAGATCAATGTTCACAGCTTGTTGCAAGAGGCCAATCAAATCTACTAATTCTAACCCATGACCCCTGAAACGGATTCTGGTCTGCAGTTATTTCTTCCTTGTGGTTTTCCTATATGGGATATAGAGTAAATCTGTCAATTCTTTCAGCAGTTTTCTATCAAATTAAGAGAAAAATTGGGTGGTAAAGCTCAACAAGTTTAGTGGTGATATATTTCCCTATAGATCACTCTCTGCATCATGGTTATTCTTAATTAATTTTAAGAGAAATCTAGAATGGCCATCGGAGAGTGCAGACGTCTGCCAAGGCATGCGCTATCTCACGATGTTAATGCAGTATGAATTTTCCCTGTTGGGAACTCCTATTTCATGAATGCAGCACAAATGCCCCATCTCACAATGTTAACGAAATTATCCGTGTATCCGCCCTGTGATTTAGATCCGCTTCAAAATGTAATGGGTTCTTAATTGGCCAATGGTACACCCTTCCAGCAGGTTTCATTAAAATCGTGTCAGTAGTTTTTTCACAATCTTGCTGACAGACAGACAAACCAACAAACAAACGGACAAATCGAACCAAAAACAAATCCTCCTTGGCAGTGGAGAATGAAAAAGAAAAAGATTTTTCAGAGAACCTTTCAACAAACTCTGGAGGAGGTATGTTATGAAAAAAGTAAGTATTTAAAGTTCTCTATAACGTCTAATAATTAATCGACATGTTGACAAAATGTACTGCTCTTAACATACCTGGCCATGTTGGCCCACTTTCCACTGCATCAAGTGCCAAAACTAAAGTATTAGGGCTGGGACGATTCCTCGACATAGTCGACGTCATTGATTACGTAAATGCGTCAACACAAATAATTTGCGTCGACGCGTCACTAAATAAAATAAATAAATAAAACTTGTGTGCAAATTAATTAATGTCATGCGGAACTACTGTTAGACAAGCGGGTTCAAGGGGCACCTGATCTGTAGCCCCGCCTTAGCTCTGAAGCTAGCCAAGCTCTCCACCTACATGCTGGTCCTGTGTCATGCCCTCCCGCCTGGTGCCGTCCCTGCATCGAAAACTTTGGTCTTCGGGTCAGTTCCAGCAGTAGGCCAGAGAGTGGTGGATAAGACGAGGACTGTGTGTCGGCGTTGTTCAGCAGTTGTTGGGTATGTGAGTGGAAATACATCCAACATTCTAGCGCATATCCGACGCCATCACCCAGATGTGCCAATCACTGGAACGACACAAAAAAAAAAATAATAATTAGATACAAATAATTAAAGTTAAATTAAAGGGAGAAGAGCTTGGATGTTAAAAACGAGCTAATTCATTATTTTACCTACTGTTAAAAAAAGCAAATACAGGTTAATCTCTCATACACTACTCTTTTTGCACTTGCTGTGTTTACTTTAAGTTTTTATTTTTGTATTCCTCCTGTAAGTGACTGTATTTTGTGGTTGGATTGATAGCCTACATCTGGCTTCAGGTTGCACTAAATAATTTTACTTGAACAGTGCAGTGCAGTGCAATTTTAATAAATAGAGATGTGAGCCTTATTGAAATTCGTTTTGTGTAAATTGTTAATAATTGAGCAATGGGGAAAATAATCGCTAATCGTAAAAATAATCGCTAGATTAATCGTTTAAAAAATAATCGTCTGGGACAGCCCTAAACAGTATGATTCTACTTCTGATCTATGAATCTTTCCGATATCATTTTATAATTTTTTCCAAACTACTCTGGTTGGTCTTCTTTCTGCTAAATGTCAAACATGCTTTTGAAAGGTTTTGAATGTCTTTAAGGACCCTGAGGTATTGACATTCTATCCACCTGTGCAACAGAAAATAGCAATAAAATAGAATTCTCTTCTCCTCTGTGCCAAATCTGTATCTTCCCACCCTCCCCTCCGTTCATCAGCCCTCTCCATTAGAGCTGAAGGTGTTGGGCTTCTGTCTGTATCCTTCACATTGAGAGATGTGTCTCTGCTGATTAATTGCTGTCTGATCGCTGCTGCTGCTGCTCCCTGCTAATTTCTCTCTCCCTGGGTATTTACAGCCCGCGGCGGCCTGGGTGTGAGGGCTTCTAGCAGTAATTGTGCGGTATTTGTTGCTAATAGGATAATAATTGGAGCAGGTGCAGATAGCTGGATGGTTATTGGGCCTGGTGAGGAGAGATGGAGTTTGGCACCATGCCAAGGACGCCCGCTGTGCAGCACGACGACGACACGTAAAAACACACTTTAAAAACCAGAGTGCCACAGAGGGAGGGCAATGATTATGCTCTGCTTTCTTATCTCATCCAGCTCGATCTGTCTCTCTGGAAACCTTGCACCTTTTTCAGGAATCTGTGTTTACAGGAATTTATCTATTAATTTATCTGTTTCTAAATTTATTAGAGCCAGACCGATATATCGGCGGGCCAATATTAGGCATTTTCCAAACTATCGGTATCGTTATTCATAATGGCCGATCAAGGAATATTTAAAAAATAAAATAAAAACGGACGAAACACCCTTCAACCAAGTTATGAGTAGGGTTGGGTACCGAAACCGGTAGGAATCGGACCATATTAGAACGCAAATTTCGGTTCCTCATTTTGGTTCCACTTAATGTGTCGACTGAAATATTTTCCTCCGTCGCTCCGAAACTGACGTAAAAATATCCCACTTTCTCAGTAGTCTACCGTTAGCTAGCTAACGTAAATGTAGGCTACTTTTAAAATGCCATATTTTCCCTCTGGGCTCACCAAAACAGACGTAAAAGCATATTACGGCTACCACATCTATAAAAGAGCCTTTCATTTATGTAATTTTTCAGTTTTTCAAGAATAGGTTTAGGAATCGGAATCGTTTTAAAAGTACCGGTTCGGCATCGGAATTATAAAAATCCAAACGATACCCAACCCTAGTTATGAGTGTTTGTCCACCCGAGGGTGCTCTACAACGTCCCTGTTGACAACACTCGTGTTTAACCCTTTAAGTTTCATATCTTAAGTTTGTATTTTTATACATTTTATTCATCAGAACTTCTATATATTTGATGTTCCTCTGTTCTGTTGTGACAATAAAACAAACAAGTTTATTTTTAAACTGCATTATCATATTATTTTAGTGAGGACTCATAAATAACTACAAATAACTAATGTTAAGGAAATCTGTATATGTTTTGTTACGCGTTTCTGGATTTATTTATTTTTAAATATAATCGGCCAATAAAAATCGGAATATCGGATTTTTAAATCACTGAATATTTCTATCGATATCTGCCTTAAAAATCCTTTATCGGTCAGGCTTTAGTTTGTATCTGCTGTTTCCTCTCTCCCTGCATACTTCCCTCTGTTTACATTTTTTATGATATGACCTTTCACCCCTTTTTTTCCTTCTTTCTCTACTACTCCACCACCTCATCCTAAGGCAAGTTTTGAGAATTGCAATAGATAATTTAGAAATGCTGCAATCGGATCAGGCAATGAAACACTGCATTGTTAACTGACTATGTGGGCCCATGTTTGTTACTTTATGCTGCAGCCAGGTTTCAACACAGTTGACATAGAGATGCTTTTAGGTCATGTGATTACAACTCAACTCTATGAACGCTGAGAAAATCCAACTGCAGAGGAAGGCCTTAGACAGGACGTAGTTCACAGCTTAGAAAACAAGCAGTTGTTCCAACGGAACAAACCGGAAAATCAGGAATAACTTCACAGATTTGGACTGTCTTGTTTTGTTTAAAGTTCAGTTCATAGATTCATTGTCACACATCATCATTTAATTCATTATTTATCAGTAAACAATCACAGCAGTAACACTGATGTTAATCTGGTGTTACATTCTAAATCTGTTGCTTCAAACTTTTTAATTGCGTTCACTCACAACCAGACCGATTCCCATACCCACAGGCAGTGATACGGACGCAGTAACACGAGGGATTGAAATCGTCATTTAAACAACCAAAGCGGTCCAAAAACGATGAAAACAATTCATACTTCAAGTCACACAGGGCGCAGCCATCTTGGATTCCGTATCAGAATTCTTGCTCGGTGTCCTCAAGGTTGTCCGAGTTCCAACCAGCGCAACGTCATAGAATGGCCCAATCCCAAAATGAGCCCTGAGGACTAAGGACTAAAGACTCACAGACTTAATTGATCTCAGGTGCTAAGTGAGTGAGTGTGTGAGGCCACATGGGCTCAGATAGGTATAAATGGGATTGGGACAGCACTTCACGAGATCACATGTTACCTTGGCGACGTTTAATAAAAAAGTTGTTGCTGACACTTGCCGGTTTGGGAATTTTTATTTTAAGTTTGTTGCTTTCCACACGGCCAAGGCCCAGGAGACTGCTGCGTGATTCCACATTATTTCAAGCTCTTGTTTTACAAGCTGGAAAACAGGTTGGTCTGTTCCGTGGCCGTGTGTCATGCTGTTGTTTACCTTTGTAATTTCCAGGATTTCCCTACGGTGTCCACCGTAAACGTCACAACGCTTTGAACTGTGGGTAATTCCCTTCGGTGAAGTCTGCATTGATGCAGACTCACGGAAAGGGCTCGGTAAGTGTGTACTCAAACCCTCACACCCTTTGAAATTTGACATTGGGGTAACCCTAAGCCCTTACGAATTTCGCGAAAAACGCACACCAAAGTCCGTGAGTCTGTGAGTCCGGACTTTGGGATTGGCTCCTTATCTCTGAACAGATTCACACCCACTTTTAGGGGAAAATAATCCCGTGTTCCCCATAGACAACAACAGTGTAACAATAGAGGAAATGTAAATCGTTCCAAACTTTTACTTTAAACAAGCCGTTTTGAATTAATAACTATGCCGAAAGGTTGCTGAGTAGTTTGTTGCACCAACAATACATCCAAAAACCCCGGTCTTCGATTTGTCCTCTCGCCATGTCCTGAAATAGATCCTGATAGATGGGCTTTGGCTCCAGGCTATAGATCAGACCAGCATCACCAAGGCTCCCTATGAGAGGGAAGAATCGTGCTGTCACATCAGGGGAGAAACAGCTGTTGTGTAGCGGGTTAATCAAGACTTTCACACTGATATATGAGTCTCATAAGACATATTGTCTTTTTGAATTATATTATTGAATATTGTCAGTCAGTGTGGTAAATGATGCTGACAGTTACAACTGATAGATAGCTAACGTTAGCTTTAGTGGGAAACTGCTAACAGTTTAGCAGCATCGTACTGTCGTCTCCAACTAAATCTCAGCTTATAGATCGAACAGTTGGTTATTAATAACAGGTTGATTAATTACAAACGACGCTCTAAACAATAGTGATTTAATCAGGTATGTATTTCTACATTTAGCAGTATGCGGCCACTGTGTTGGGTCATTGATCCACTGATACAGGGGAAGACAGGGGACATGACGGCAATCAACCTTAGTTTATTTAAGGTATCGTGAATGCTCAGGTTCAGGCAAGGTTATACAATACACATTAGACGTGTATAAAACAAACCATCTTTTTATCAACAAAAAAATCCACACACATTTGTCACAATTATGATCCAAACACACATCAAATTGCATTGACTTCTATGGGACCGTCTGTTTTCTATACCCCAAAAGGGGGCGCGACCTTGAGTTTTAGCTAAGTACCCGTATGTGCCCGTTGTGCGTATATGGTTAACAGTGTTTGGAATAACGCCGTTTAAAAGAACGGCGTTAGGTAACGACGTTATTTTTTCAGTAACGGGGTAATCTATCTAATTACTTTTCCCGTCGTTACAACGCCGTTTACGTTACTGGACGTTAAATGCGGTGCGTTACTATGCACTTATTGAATAAACTGTGTAATCCAAACGCACCCCCGGCTCACAGCTAGTGAGGAGGTGGTTAATAACGAGGTAAGCGATTATGATTGGCTAAGGCAGAGTCATGTTTCATGGTAGCCAATCAGAGCCAGTGTTTTCACACACACACACACACACACACACACACACACACACACACACACACACACACACACACACACACACACAGGTAAACAGAGATTCAATGAAGTAGCAGAGATGGCGAGTCAGGAGCAATCCGAGGAAAAGTTGGCATTTTCAAGGTGGATATAAGCACTACTTCAAATTCATTGTGGTCAAAGGCAAGAACGTGCATGTAATGTGTACATTATGTCCAAGAGTGAAGACTTTGTCGACATCCGTTGTAAGCAACTCTAATTTAATGAAGCATCTCACAACGACACACGCATCTACAAAGCTAGTAGCCAAAAACACCGATACCTCCACCACAGATGATCGCTCGCCATCCACTAGCAAAGAAGGACTCGGAGCAAAGCCCTCCAAGCAGCAAAAAGCTAGATCTTTCTGCCTCACAACAAAAACCTATGACACAGGCTGAAGTCAACCTTATGATAGGCAGGTATGTTGTTAAAGGTATGTGTCATATAAGTTTATATGGTGTAACTGTTAACTGTTTACTTTTCTTACAAAGATAATACTTGAAGTGCAGGATAAACCTCTTGTTGTCTGCAATAAATATCGAAAGTTATATACAAACACCTGTCTGTTCTACTCATTTCAACTGACTTGTGAAAACTGCTAAAAAAAATCCCAATTCTTTGACATATAGCAATTCTTTTTTTTTTTACAATAACAAATAGTTACTTTCCCTGGTAACGAGTTACTTTTATTATAGAGTAATTCAGTTACTAACTCAGTTACTTTTTGGAACAAGTAGTGAGTAACTATAACTAATTACTTTTTTAAAGTAACGTTCCCAACACTGATGGTTAACTGCTCCTCAGATCTCTGCAGGGTAAATCCAGACAGCTAGCTAGACCATCTGTACAATCGGAGTTTTCTGTTGCGCGACTAAAACAACTTTTGAACATACATGTTCCACCAAAACAAGTTCCTTCCCTAAGCTATTTTGCAGCGACACCGTGGCTCTGTCCCCCAACAAGATTGTGATTGGTTTAAAGAAATGCCAGGAAGGTCTGGCAATGCGAGACTAGTGCATAATGATTGTTTCTATCGTTCTTAGTAAGCTTTTACTGACATCCTGAGTGTCACAGCTGAGCTGACAGGGACACTTTCACCCACCAGTAAAAGAGCTCCTGATGACTCAGCATAATCAGTTTAAATTGAGGATTAAATGTTAAAGGTTTCAGTCACGTACTGAACACCTGTAATAAAGAACCCCCAAAAATGATGTTAGACAACGGAGTCCTGCTTACTTATTAGTTATAATAAAGTGCATGTCAATAAAAAATATAAATGTGGATGATAGTGCACCATCACTGTGATTCCCTTACAATAAATATTGTGCTAACCTGCAGAAATTCAAGAAATTCAAGGAACAAGAAAAGAAATTAAAGTATTTTTTTTTTTTCTGGGTAACCTCCATATCTCCGGTTCTCCGGCTAAAAGAAAAACAAAAAACTTTGTTTCAAGTAAGTGACCCCGAGATACTAATAAGAGTGAACTGCGTGGTATTCAAACAGAGAAAACTGCTGCTGTTGCAGTCAGAAAAGTTGGTGTTGCTGTCAAGGCTACAATGTCAGACACCTGCTTTTCAAATCATTTACCGTACTTTTTCTTCCTCAAGGTCTCCTCGATGCAATGTGAAAGGCAGAGAGGAAACTGACTTTGTCTAATTTCCATTAGGGGGTGTGAAAATCCATCTGTGAAAGTGCTGAGTAACACCTCTAACCCTCTAAACCAAAGCAAAGCTGTAGTTATGATTAAAGCAAGAGACGTCTCCTCGCTAAGGTCATGCTTTCAAAAAGCGAGCCGCCATATTTGGGCAGCAACAGTATTGTTGTGATCACCCCTCCCCTCGTTCCCCTCTGAGACTTCTCAGCCTTGAATATGGTGATGATATTAATACTAATCGTAATATAGCCGGCGATAGATATAGGCTCTGCCGCTTTGAACTGTAAATGGGTTGCGTTTGGGGGAAGAGAGGCGATTAAGAGCCGCAAGACGCTATAAGATGGTAAATCTGGGGAAGCAGACGCATTCCAGCCCCCCCACCCCATAAACAAATAATCCAGCGCTGCGTCTCAAACCCCCCTATGCCATCTCAAATCAGTTTGGATTAGGACAGAATGCAGGGATGCTCCCTTTAATGTCACACAGAGAGAGAGAGGGTGCATCTTCTTCTTCCACCCGTTTCGCCCGCCTCTCCGCGACGCGGCGTGTTTAGCCCTGCTTAGCCAAATGAGCTCCTAATAAATGCAGCGCTGAGCCCGTCTGCTGAGGAGTCGCTTATAATTGGAGGGCTTTCTCCTTCGCTTCAGAGTGGAAAGTATTAATGAAGGGGTGGGGTGGAAGGTGTGTGTCGAGGGTGGAGGGTGTGTGCGTGACTGCGTGAGTGTGTTTGAAAGGCGGAGTGAGTGGGTGGGTAAGTGGGTGACTGTGTGTGTGCGAAAGGTGGAGTGTGTAAGGGTGAGAGGTGTACGTGGAGGGTGTGTGTTCATGGGAGTTTGGAGAGTTCTAGTTTGTGTGCATGCTTTGCATATACTGTACTGTAGGCGTCTGTGCCTCGTTCATATGGAAATGTGGTTCCATGTCTTCATTTAATGCTGCAGCTCGGCGACCAAACACACTTGTGTTTTATTATTTTTATGAACCTGTCGTTATCGCTCCATTTTCTCTCATTTCTCTTCCCTTCCTCTCCTCTCTCTAATCCTGCTTGCTACCTGCAGTGGGAAGCTGCTTTGTGCTCCAATAATAGGGAATATATATGTTTATAGATATGGCTCATTTTGGTGTTTGAGCATGCACGCCTTAGAGACCCTCAAATCCTTCACACTGCTTTATTTCCCTGATTGTGTTCCACGTCTTCCGTTATTACTTTCCTCCACTGTAGCTAAGCTGAGCAAAATAGGAACAAAAAAAGAAGCCGACAAAGATGAAGAGGGCCGCCTTGTTTGTCCTCTCAGGTAATTAATTTTCCTCTGATTAGAAATGTTGACCAGTATACGTGTGTGTTTGTTGACCGCAGTACACAAGTGTGAAGGCGTTAATTTGTCATTGGCATGTCGATAACAAGATCAGAGGGGTCATGGTAACGCTCACACAAACGTGTGGAGGTCCACCCTGTAATGTCAGACCTTATCACCTAATAGGCTGAACTCATAGAGCAGTGTGATGGATGAGAAACAGATGTGTGTGTGTGTGTGTGTGTGTGTGAGAGGCAGAGATAGAGCGAGGTGTTGGGTAGCCGCGAGGACTTATCACAGCTCTGTGGTCATCGACGGGAGGGTACTTGGTGATAATCTTGTTCACCTTACAGCTGCACCGACAGATGTTATGATGGATCGGCCTGTATACTGTAATATGCAATGTGTACGCACCCTCACACACACCCTCTAGGACACCAGACTTGTTCTTGTTGTGGTGTTGATTTACTAGAACAGGTCAGCACGCTGCTGACCCAGAGCTCGAATTAACAAAATGTCGGCAGCTTCTCTCACCAGTATGTGAAATCTGAGCATTTCATTTACTCTTATTTTATTTTTTTCCAAGATATTTTTGGGAGCTTTTTGGCCTTTAATGGATAGGACCGCTAAAGAGAAAAGGGAGTTGGAATCCAAACCGGGCCGCTGCGTTAAGGACTGAGTGCATCGAGCGCACGCTCTACCAGATGAGCTACCAGGGGCCCAAATTTAAAAATAGAGAACGGTGGGTCACACCATGAGTTTTGAACTGAAGTGTAAATTACATTTCGGAAGTATGACGCAGATTCCAACAAAATATCAGAGTAAGCTCAAAGCTTTAAAGCCTGTGAGCAGTTACTGAATGCTGAAAGTAAAAAAGAAGTACATACGGTAATAAAGTCTCCATTTAGTGTCACATTACTTACACTAATTGTACTAATCAAATTCTGGTAAAGTTTATTAAAAACTTCTCCATGCACATTAATTGAAAATGTAAAACCAAATACTAAACTACTGGGTAAATCTGTCATCTGAAAAGCAACTTAAAGGGATATTTTGAAATGGGCTTGTATGAGGTACTTCATCCATAGTCAGTGTATGTACCTGCAGTACTGTAGATGGAAGTCAGCACGTCCCCAGTTTGGAGAAGCAGACGGGAGTAATGACACTGACGCGGATATTCCACCAGGCGCGCCTTTAAAGGTACTTTATTGTCACATACACATAGCGAAATTCGTTCTCTGCATTTAAGTCATCTCTCAAGGGAGCAGTGGGCAGCTTTGAGCCAGTGCCTTGATCAAGGGCACCGACTGGAGAACCTAGTACATGTTTTTTGATGGTGGGGGAAACCGGAGCACCCGGAGGAAACCTATGCAAACATGGGGAGAACATACAAACTCCACACAGAAAAGGCCCAGAACCTTGTTGCTGTGAGGCCACAGTGCTAACCATTGGGCCACCATGCTGCCCAAGCCCAGCCTGTGCTGCGTTCCGGCTGTGCCGCGGTTTTGTTTCATCCTACCTTTTGGTAAATTGACTGGATGCTCAAAAGATCCAAACTATCCTTATAAGAAATCATTACATTTTAAGGGCAGCAACATGTGTATGCTGTTAACCTAGAGACTCAATATTTATACTATCAATACATTTTACCCACAATAATGTGCTCCAATTCCATGAAAATATCATTCACACATTATTGAGTTTTTCTGTGGGAGTCAAGGAGTCACTCCTAATAAGCTTTTTTTTTTTTTTTTTTTTTTTTCTTTCTAGACCTTTATGGGTCCTGCTGGATCGGACAGATTGCAGATCCGGAAAGAATATTATAGAAGATGGAGGGAGAGGAGGGAAGGATGGGGAGGAGAGAACAGAAGTGGTGGGAAGTAAAGAAGATTTTTATCCATCTTTAGGGATGATAGAGGGCTAAGTATAGATGATCAAAGTTAAATGTTGAGGTTTTGGCGTAGTTATGCTAATGTAGGATTTGGGAAGGTGAATATTAACGAGTGTTACCAAAAAATCTAATTTTAACCCTTCAGATCCCTTCACATATTCTCTGTATGACAGGCCAAATCAAATGAGACCTCTCTCTTTACACAATTCTTTAACATAACTGTGTTATGAAGTAACTTCTTTCAATCAGGGGGAACAACTTGTCTGCAGACTGAACAGGATCTCCAAACCTTCAGTGATCTTTTCAGAATATTTCCTTCAAAAAATTCAGGGGAAAAAGCATAGTCGTGATACATGACGTGAGTATGAATTGTGGAATTCACTGATATAGGTGAAGCCATGTTACGAATAAATCTTAATCCAGAGATAGAAAAAGGGTAAAAATGGGCAGCTAACAGCTTGGTGTCTTACTGTAAAATCTTTGGAGGAATCCTCACCTATGTAGACCCATGTAGAGCAGCACAGTATCCAGATAGTCCTGGTTTAATTGAGCTTAACAGACTCTAGCTCTGGTTGGGGGTGGATTGTGTGTATCTGCACTTACAATCTGAGACAGTGTTGGCCTTCACTTGGTTTAGCACTCGAGAAATCCCAGCCTAATGTATGAATCCAGAAACTGACAAGGGCTGAACAGGCAATGGCTGGCTGCAGGGGTATCTGAGAGATAGAGGAGGACCTGGAAATCCTGCTCTAATGACATTCACCACGGAGACAGTAGCTGCCTAAAATATGAAGAGAGACTGCAGTGAAAAAAGGTGTCCAATGCAAAGACATTAATTGTACAGCTGACATTAATATAATTGTCTTGCCAGAGCAATATGAGTCTGCTGTTTACAGTATAGTGGCAACTTAGTGTATTGGAAGTGAATGTAAACTTCACAAAAACTGCAAATCATTGATTGAGATTTTCTTCAAATTTCAATCAGTTTAAGTTCTCTGTATTTGGTACTTTATTTGTTATGTTGCCTAATGCCAATTTCAAAAAAACAAATTAACATGACATACATGTTTCAAACTCGTTCCCATCATGGTCATTGTTGGTAGTCTTTAGGTGTTGACAGGCTTCAAGGCCAAAAGATACAAGTCAAATCATCACTTAAACTTAAAATTCAAGCTTAAACTAAGCTTGACTAAAGCTATGACTAAACCAAAAAATGTCTGTCCCTACATGAACCAATGAGGATTCTGTTTAAACCCAACCTGGGCCAGAAGAAGTATATTCATGGTACACAAAAAATGCAAAATGTACTCTTTGTATATCAGAAAGTATCTGAAATGACGACCGTTTGGGACAACATTTCCCACTCTTCCAAGAACCCAAATCACCAGCAGATCCACTTCAACATATGTCATAGGACATATAAGACTCCTTAGAAGAGATACGTCTCTAAAGTCATTCCTACTTCCTATTGCACATTGTGCCAACCTGAACAAACTGGAACTTTCCTACATATGGTCTAGGAGTGTGAACAGGTGCATGAGTTCTGGAATCAAACAACATCAATAATATCTGATGCGATAGGATGTTGAATTCTTACTGTTTTGTTACTTAATGACGACTCTAAATTACACCTACTTGGGAGACAGAAGAAAATTTGGCTAGCTGGATCAACCGTGACCAAGAAAATGATAGTTCAATGCTGGCGCGAGGGTCTTGGTTCCTGTTCGATTGTATTTGTTTGTGTGTTCAAAAAAAATACAAATAATAAAAAATTGATCATAAAAAAAGAAAGTAAATGAAATGACAAAACAGGTCAGTGGCAACAAAACAAATCATATGGGCATTATGTGATCTGCTGCCTTTACAGTTAAGCTTTGGTTAGGTTTAGGCACCTAAAATTGCTTAGAAAAGGTTAGGGAGACATCACTTTATGGTTCTACGAAACCAGTCTTGACATATGGAGGAACCTGATATTTTCTTTATATTTGTATCTTATTCTTTTTTAGCGTGCTTTTATTTTCTCTTTTTAAACTGCTCTTTAATGTTTTATGTAAAGCACTTTTAATTGCCTTTTTGCTGAAATTTGCAACAGAAATAAAGTTACCTTGCCTTACAACCTCCAGCCTGTCAGTCTGTCAACAGGGCATAGAGAAAACTGGCATGCCTGTCAGTCTCAGAGGAAGTGTTAACCGCACCGCAACCACTTTTGGCTTGTCATTAATATCATATTGCAGTGAACGATGTCTGTGTGAAGTTTTGAAAATTGTAACGACACCTGCAACCCCTTAACCGGCGTTGCCGTGACTCACTGTGACTTTAACAAACTGCCGATCGGTACCGAAAAAGGACCGATTTTGGTACCCAACCCTAAATGCAACGTATATTGAATTCCCCATCCTAGCTGGCTAACTCTAGGTGGTGTAGAGGAGGTGTAATCAGTCATTTACTGAGATTACAGCAAGAGAAAAAAAGAAGCTAGAGCTGAATGTGTGTGGGTGTTAGTCTGTAAGAGAGTCACAGGGTCATGTTCATAATGCCAAGTTGCCACAGAAAGCTGATCCCGAAGCATAGAAGGAGCTGCCGACAGAAAAGCCACTGTAAGACACGACAAACAGCAGAAAGAAACATTCTCCGCTGCGATGTGTCGCTCATCGACGCTCACAATAAGGTCTCGGCCGTCTTTTGTTGATACCTCTGTCCATCCTCTCCTCTCCGTTTTCAGCGCTAATTTGATTTCTGGGAATCAGGGTTTTGTCTCGTCAAGTGACTGACAGTTGCCTTCGCCTTGATGAATGCCGAGTGGAAGAAAAAAAGATTGCCGGATAATGCTGCTCTCTCTCTTGCTCCCTCTCTTATATCGAGCTCCAATAATTAATTCACACACATATCTGCAACATTAGTTCCAGAGGAGATAATTAAGAACATTATTTTAGTATTGTTCCCCGGCATCTATCAAGACAATGCTGCTATCTGTTGTTAGAAAAAGCTACTAGTCACCATTACCGTATCTTTAAAGGGCAGTGATTTTGCGTTTGGTAATTGCATGGCGGATTTCAAGCAATGCTATTAATTGACTGTAGTGAGTATGCATTTATCTTCGTTTTATTCTCATCAAGTGTGTTTCATTCATGTGTGTGAGTCTGCGAGAGGGAGATAGTGTATATGTGTGTGGGTAAAACAAATAAACTCTCTGTGTCACATTCATTATCATCTTAAGTCATTTATTTTTCTGCTATCTGGCAGCAAACATTTGTGTGTTGAGTTCTTTGTCACAGCTACACCATTCAGTCGCAGTGTTCGGCTGCTGCGCTGTGTTCCCTGTGTTGTCATTGTGTCTGTATCTTGTTCATCATGCTAACGTCAACTGCTAACATAAAAGACAACTTTTTATCAATACAGTCGGGCTCCAGGCCAGATATTAAATTAAATGGATTGAGGAAGAGGGACTTTTTTCCAGTTTTGTTTCCAAAATTGAAAACATGGAGCCCAGTGTAGCAGCTCCTCTTCAGTTTGCTCTATATGCGTTTGTTTTCTCTTTGTCTTAAAGCTGCATTAATTGATTGATTTTTACCAATTGGGGGCACCAGAACAAGTTGAAAACATTGATATATCATCACTTACGAAAGTTAACATACGCAAACAATTGCCGATGTACACATCAAACATTATAACTCCATTCTGGCCAGGTGACAAATTTACGTCCAATATTCACTCTCATTTTAACTTTATTGAGCTCTCCACCAACTCCTGAGGGAAATATCTGTCGATGCCTCACTACATGCTAGCTGCTAACTTTCTGTGTGTGTGATTTCTGATGAGAGCTGTCAATCAAAACAGTAACGTTTGGGGCTGCAAAACCAAAACAATCAGCTGAAAGACATTTAAACCTTCTGTAGAGCTGAGGGGAACTGCAGATAATTCTCTGTAGGTTTGTCACTACGATCAAAACCCTTTCACATTGCGCTTAACCGTTTTCAAAAAACAGTTGCCTTCAAATTAAAGATAAACGTGATTCTATTGGTGTTTTTACTTAATTAAACACAGGAAGTGCAGTTCCTGTTCCAGTTTTAGCCTGTAAAGCAGTGGGGTATATACCACAAAATCACCTGGTAAAGCTTGGTTTGTGGTAGCCGCGGTGTTCCCGGTGTGAGGGGCGCGCGCTATAAATTGAAGTCACCACGGCTGTCAATTCCAGCGCGAAGGCCCCGCGGCGCACAGCCTTAAATATGTGTTTAGAGAGAGACACCACACTGGGAAAAGAAGAAACATTTTTCTAGAGTGTGGAAAAACATGAGAGATTGTTTTATCAAAGCTAAAAAACGACTTCATGTAAAGAGTGTTCTTCACAGCGTTACAGGCAGACAGTCATTTCGATTTGAGGATAACCGAAGATCACGGTAATGATTAGAGTCAAATGTAATGTTTCGCGGTATGTCAGTGTTTTAACATGGTTGTGTTTACTACTGTTGCCAGGCAGCCTGCTTTCCTTAACTTGCGGTTTCTTCTTCTCTACTTCTTCTTGCTCATTCACAGATTACTTTGTCTGTACGCCCTTTGGTGTTTCAGAGAGTACTGCAACGAACAATGCGTTGAGCATAAAGGTCTCCGTGCACGGCGCGCGCCATCTACGGCGGCCTGCGCACGGTGTCGAGCACGAGTATACCCGCGGCTTAATGCACAATGTAAGATGCAGTGTAGAGTCCAAATCACACGTCATATGACACACTCGGCATACATTGGACTCTCTTGTGTTGCTACACTTCAACAAAACTACCCAGCAGCATAATGGTAGCAGAATATAAAAAAGATGTTTTGTGTAATTTCATATGAATCACACAGAAAGGTAAATCTCCCCGGCTGTTTTAAAAAGAGGAGAAGTCTTAGAGTTCAGGGTATTTTTCTCCCTCAACAAACAGTTTCTCCATTGTGACAGCTACAAGACCACAGAAGAAGACGGACTATCGCCTGACAAGAGAAGAAGTCAAGGTAGCCAGGATGAGCAACTTCTCTGAGGCTGGCCAATAACACGGGGGTGTATTCTGTCGCAGCATGACAGCTTGCCACTGTTAATAGAAAATGACATGGGCAGCTGTTCGGACCTACATTGTATGGTATCCATGTGTTTTCACAGACAGTAGAAGTTCTTATTTTGGTAATACGTTCTCTTATTTGTAAAATGCTATATAGCAAAAAATCTAATCTGTATCTGAAATGCAGATTCACAGAGACATTCCACTCTTTGGTCTTTACTTTGTGTCACCTCACTAGAAACGCTAACCTTAGTGAATGAAACTCAATAGTAAATGGCATATTTAAGGGTTTAAAAAAAAGAAGAGTAAACTGAGTATCTAAAATCACCTGCATTTGGGATTTATATATATATATATATATATATATATATATATATATATACACACACATACATACATACATACACACACACACACACACACACACACACACATATATATATATATATAAAATGTTAATATATAATGTTAATGTTAATCAAAAGTTACAATTAGACTGGTCCCAGACTACCTGCCTTTCTTTTTTCTGCTGTTCAGAGTCCTATTTGATTTAAGTGATCATTCACAGTAGCAACCATTTGCTTTATTCTTGGGTTTATAGGTAGAAAAGAAAAGGAAAAAGGGTAAACAGTGTTCCAAGACTTCCATCTGTCTTTAGAATTGCAAATTTCAAGTTTATCAATGAGTGAATAGAGCTGAAATTAAAACAATGCTGTCAGAAAAAGAGTAATTTGACAAAGCACCTTAAAATACACCTTCAGATTACTTTTTGTTTGAAGGAGAGACGTCAAGATTTTTCAGAAGGATTGAAATGGAATGATTAATTTCATTTCACAATATCTCAGAGACCTTGTACACAATATTTACACAAAAAAAGTACATTTACAGCTGAAACCTTGATTCATGTCATTGTGCACTATATAGTTAAAATTGTATTTTCCACAGTATGTATGAGCGTAGCCTATTCTCATGCGTTGATGAGTGTGATGCGCCGGATGTAAATATTCTGTTAATGAAGTTTGATCTTGTTTCCAATTGTAAATAAGCATTCTAGTAAAACGTTCACATTCCCTGGTGCAAAGCAGTTTCTGAATGCCATGTGCTCTTATGTGTGTCTGATGTGACGACAGGAGTTGGTAAAGTATGGAGTTGCTTTAGCATGCAAAAGTGTCATTTGTGTGTGTGTGTGTGTGTGTTATATTTAGTACAAGGTGCGTTTCTTAATCTGACGTCAGTCAACAAGAAGTTTGACCAAACCCTGATAACTAATGGCCTGTCAGTCACAGAGCCAAACCCCTCCCTCTTGGGCAATAACCACGGCGGTCTCCAACACCACCTGCAATAGGACATGCTTGTATGTACTACATTAGTGTGTATACTCATGCTTTTGACTGAAGTCTTGTGTAAACTCCAGTCTTTCTGTTGTACAGCCGCTCAGATGTGCAGGCCTGATAGGCCACTTACACTGCAGGATCTGGCAGGCCTGCTATATGTATTTTAAATTAATTTGTTTTTCAAACATCATAGTCAAACATCAGGTGTTTGCAGTGATCAGGTACTAAGCATAATCCTGGTAAAATATTCTCTCTGACTGCACCAATGGAGTATTTTTAGATTGGGATTGTACTGTGCTCAGTGAATGAGAAGCTACTTCAAAAGCGGTTACCAGTGGAATAAGTAAGCTAAGGAAATCATAGTTGTTTATATTTAGGATAGTGTCAAACGATATGACAAACAAAATGTAAAAGTTAAGCTTAAAACGGTGAGAAACACAACTGCAAGAATGAAAAATATTTGGCAGTTTCCAGAAATAGTCCGAATGTAATAACAAACATTTCAGTTATGTAAAAACATCAAAGCAGATCATTATGTATTTTCCTCATTTCTTTCGAACACTGTTGAATTTCTAAGTTATGTTGCCTGAAAATCATACTTAACGCACCATACACACTGTATCCGGCAATGCTTTTCAAATGACTCCACACTAACTGTGTTACCGTGTTGAGATAACTACTTTGACGAAAGAAAGAAAGATCAAGTTTTTTGTTCATGTTGATGGATTTATTATCAGTTGATTTTCATATTGAAGGAAATAACTTTCCGTGTAATCGATGGACCAAATGGACAAACAATTGGAACGACTAAGATTGAAAGTTGATTACTTTAAGCTAGCAATGGAAAAGAAGACTAGTTGCAGACCTTTGAATTACTGCCAACATCCTGGATTTGTTCAGCCACTCAAACAGGTCTGGTGTTGTGTTCATTGTGTGCGTAGTTCTTAGTAGATGGGATTAAGAACGGAGACGTTGTCCTCAAAGCTAGTTACCTACTAACAAGAAAGGGTGAGATTGACACAATCTATGGAATGTATACATTTTTATTTAGCATATTTCTTTGATCAGTATGAAAAGCATTAATGCTCCTGGCTACTGCTACTGCAGCTTCCGTTTAATCTGAAAACGGAATTTGTGCAACAAATGCGTCACTCGCTAATGATGGGTTAGTTCAAAACAAACCAAAGTAACTCCCCACCCCAACAAGATATGGCCTAACATAAACACAACATCCGGCTGAATGAATGAAGTCAAGAAAAAAAGGATAAAATGTCAACAAGAAGTCCTTAAAGTGCTCAGAAAAATTGTATATTTGAAAATTTACAATTACAAAACTTGGAATGCCATCTGCAGAGGAAGATTACGCGATTCGATCGAAAGCACCAGAACGGCTCCTGAGTGGACTTTGACGCGAGATTGTATAGTCAAATGCCAAAGCTAGTCAATTTGAATACTTAAACTACATTTCCACATGCTACTGAAAATGTTAGTTAAGAGACTAACTCTAAGGTTCAACTTCGACCTGCGGCCCTTTGCTGTTATTCCCCCTCTGTCTCCCCTTTCACATCTTCAGCTGTCCTGCATAATAAAGGCCTAGAATGCCCCAAAAATATATATTAATAAAAAATTTAAAAGACAGAGAGGCAAATGAATTCCCTTTTTTGTACGCGCATACGACAATGCTTTAAAAAGTGACTACAAGAGTAAAAATCTGCCAGAAATGAGACACTACATCTACTAGGGCATATCTAAAAGTCTCTTTCACAAACACACACCCACACACTGTTTGTTTTCTCTCTCTCTGCACTTCCAGGTGAAACAGGTCTGATATTTGAGAGCCAGGTGCTGCATAGAAGAAGGGAACGAGGAGGTTCGCTGTGTTGTCTTTCTCCAGCACGCCAGCGTGTTCGCCTCCAAACATCGTAACATGTTTTTACATAACTCCCTTTGATATCAGGCCGAAAAATCTGTAAAAACAGTTTATGTGATTGTATGACTGTGTCTTCTGAAGTAACCACTGTGGTTCAAGTTAATCTCATTACTTTGATCTGATGCTATTAAAGTTATTATGGATATGACTGAGCAGAAAATGTTTTAATGAGAACTGCTTTTGTCAACTGGCCGCAGCAGCAAGTTGGTTCAGAACCACATATTTCATCAGAGTAGTTTGACAATAGACCAGACTGACTGAAAACAGACTGGCTTCCTGCCAAAATAGCTGGCGGGAAAATTACCACCATCTATGTCGCGGTAGTATCCGTTTCCAACCCCGCGCCCCAAACTAACGCAGCAGGTGTGGGGCTTGATTACTTGTTAGTTTGCATCCAGCTGTCAAGTGACTTTGTATCATCTAAATTGAAAAGGTACAAATATTTGCCCAGGATTTTATACCAGTTGGGAGTAAATTATTGTTGTTATGTGTCTTAGATGAAGCTCTTATCTGAAAAATAAAAGCAACAACAAAAACAGAAAAAGAGAAATAAAAGTTGAGAAGGGAATAATTGGGGTGTCCTGATAGCCGAATGGTTTATACCGCTAAACTCGAACATCCCTGCTTCACCTCCAGTCAGGGACTCTAACACTCTCCATGGTTTATGTCCATATCTACACTATCAACTATGCAATAAATGCAACAAAAAAAGAGAATACAAAAAAAAAATGACAGTAAGTGGTTTACTTGTTTATCAGTCTGGATGGAAATTGTGTCAAAACAAGTGTGGGTCCAGTCGCATGCCAGCTGATTCCATTTTTGAGTATTTATATAAAAATAGCAATACAGTATGACTTTCCTGGCCAAAATGTAGGGATTATACTCCAAGGCTTGAAATAAAGTAAGTGGAAAAAGAGGTCAGACTGATTCTCACTCTGATTTTGGCACGGTGACTGATCGTGAAGTGACTCTGCGAAAAATAGAGCAGGTTACCATGATGGGATAGCTCATGGTATCTAAGGCTCCATTTACACTTGCAGTTTCAAGTGTCTCGTATCCAGATAAAATCTAGATGAGATTTAATACACAAGAGGGTGGTGGTAATGTACCTGAAGCTGTTAGGTAACTGCACTTTAACAGTTTAGTCACAACAGTAACGTCTTAGCTGTCTAGCTAACAACTAGACATGACCTGACACAAACACATTACTGAATCATATTTATTCATGTCGCTCCCTTTTAAAGAAAGGGAGCATGGCGGCTAGTTTCAGTGTTACTACAGTGTAAAGTAACTTCAGCTGACAATATGACTGGGTACAGAGAGACTTTTTCCACAGAGTGCTTACTGACTTAGTTGGTGTAAAGACACTGTGTACATCATGGAGAGATGGAATTTACCTGTGTGAGATCTGGCTAGAATGTGTCTCAAACCACCTACCGAGCCAGTTTAAATATTTATTTTGATCTTGATGTATTTGATCTATGATCAAATAATTGTATTTGAACAATTATTTGGATTATTTTTTAACATCCTGACTTCAATCAGCTGTTAACCTTAACAAAAAACACAGAAGGGTGGAAAAATGGTGGGATGAAATCATCATCATAACCAGTATTTATATTGACTACTAAATGAAGTAGAGTCAAAGTAGAAGTGAACAGAAATGTAATATAGTCTCCCTATAGTGAACGCACAGTAGTTATTAATGGAAAATCTAAGCACCCTGTCCTCTCTAACAAAAGTCCTTCTCAATTTCTGAGAACATGACGTGTCAAACATTAAATCAAAGCATTTAAAAGTCTGACAAACACTAAGAAGACATGCACATGTTCACTGGAAAAGATAAATGGATTTTCTGGCACCTATTGTATGTACTCTCGCTCTTTTTATCTCTCCCATTTAGTCAATCTTAGTGTGTGTGTGTGTGTTTCAAAAACAGAGAATTCGCCTCTGAAAACGAGTCTTTCTTAAAACTCCGGCCAGAGTGGAGATTTGGGAAAACTTTGTTTGCATGTTTGCATGTAAACTGGTTTAGGCAGCTGAGGAAGTGAGGAAGAGAACAGAGAGGAAGTGATTTGTTGCTGTTGTTGCTATTTTCGGGATTCTGATTGGCTAACGTGGGCTTGAGCTTCTCGTTACACTGCCACCTACCTACTGCCACTTTTCTGAAAACTGACAGCTGTTATTTTTGAAAACGGAGAGGTTGAAATGTCCGTTGAAAATAGCCGGCCAAGTGTAAACGTAGCATCAAAGGTCATCCTATCACACCTGTGAGGACTACCTTCTAGCATGCAACACATTTCTTACACACCTCTCTTGGCCCGTGGCTACCTCCACGTGTTTGTGTGGGTATGAGAGTGAGAGAGAGAGAGAGAGAGAGAGAGAGAGAGAGAGTGAGAGTGAGAGAGAGAGAGAGGCAGCAGCTGCGCCATATTTAGATATGTATTAAAATTCTCAAGTTTCTGACTATGCATGACATTTCTGAGACACACAAGCAAAGAATATGTACAGTTAGGCCTAGTCCACACATACATAGTTATTCTTTTTAAATTCTAATTATGCACAAGCACTGTTTTAAAATTCTCTCTGACCTAATAAAAATGCAAAAACACATTGAAAGTGCTGTCAAGAGAATGCCAAACCAACAGGCAGCGATTTGGCCCTTACCCTTAAGCTGTGTTGGCCAATCAGAAGTCTGAAAAAAGCTATAACCTAAAGGCTACCTGGCTGCAATCGCTCCAGTCCGTACACTCAGATGTTGCAAATCCAAAAACTCATGAGTTTCTAAACAGCTTCATCCTGGCCAGAGTTTTCCAAAATATCAGTTTTCAGTGACTTAAAAGCAGTTTGCGTGTGGAAAAAAAGCCAAACCTCGTAGAAAAAGCTCAATTTTAAGACATACCATTGTCACTGGGGTTTCTCAGACTGTAGGTGTAACACTGTGATTGCCCAGGGACTACAGGTGGAAATTAGCAATTGTTGCTATAACCTGGCCTGAGACATATTCTCTTGTTTAACAAGTTTAATGTTTATTTGTGCATTGTCCCTGTTTCAAATAAATCAATTTCCATTAGTAGCAACGCCAGTTCAATCTGTGCCTGATCAACTAACACAAGATTAAACATCCTTAAATGCAGAAAGACCAATAGAAACCAATTTACCAAGTTAACTAGCTGTATTATTTTTAGTGCTTTAATCTTTGATTTATTTCCTGCCCTACAGTAAAGAAGTCACCAGTCATTTATTGGTTGACTTTGTGGGTCAGAATTGAATTTTCAAAAAGTCAGAAATCTGATCTCAAGTCAAGTCTTTAAAAACAACCTATTCAATTTACCTCAAATAGGAGGTTCATTTTGTGTTATAAAGAAGAAAAATTCCATATAAATTGCAGACATCTGGTTTGCACTCTTACAAAGACTCAGTGTGTGGGGTCTTTATCACATTTTGGGCTTTATTTTTGTGTTGGCGCATGATGCAACTGTTCTGGACTGATAACTGTTTCATTCAATAAACACCCAATTATATTGCAATACATCCATTTATCCTGAACCATGCTGGCCTAATTATTGAACAAATAGTTGAAAACTATTCCTGTGGTAAAAGGATTATGGATGCCATCTTTTATATTCCGGAGTTTCATCACAGTGTGTATTATTACCCACTGCAGCCAAATACAGGTAAGTTAAGATTTTTTTCTGTGACGTGAATGGTCCAGTGTCAGTTCAGTGCTAAAAGAAACAAAGTGACATTGCAGCAGGTGAAGTAAACATGCAACATAAGTTCAACAAACGCTTCAAGGATGAATTAGACCCGCAAATCCTATCTTTGTACCATAAGTCACCAAATATTTAGTTTATAAAAATAGATGTTGGGTATAAGTCATAAGTCAATATTTGGTGGAGCAGCAGTATGTCACAATTATTTTTAAAGGATGGTCTTAAGCCTTAAGGACCCATCAATCCCACCTCAGGACTAAGACTGACTCATAACGTGTAATGGTAAGAAACACACTGAGTCAATATCAGGCATGTTTATTTGATCCACCTCCCTTAACTCTTACACATTAGGCTGTAAATCTGTATCCTCTTTCTAAAGCACAACTTTACTAGAAAGCTTATGATAAAAGATCAACAATAGGGAAGCTTTAATTCACGTCCGGCCTTTTCAACCTTCTCTTTACACTTTACACATAATTGTTGCAGCAGATTTCATTCTCTTGTTCGTTGCCTGGGTCCATTTCTAATAATATACATATTTTCAGGGGTTATAGTGCAGGCAAAAATAAAATATCTCACACAGAGTGGATAAATTGCCATACCTACCATTTTCCTTGAAAGTTGCTTGGCATGCTCAAAATCTCCCTGTTGTGGCTCAAATTGCAGATGTAGCCTGAAAGAATATAAAAATAAATGTAAATCTCTCTCTCTCTCTCTCTCTCTCGGTGTGCCTGAGGAAGCTCTATCTGTCCTTTGATTCCAGGGTGAGACGGTTGCATTTCAACGAGGCAGCTAAAATTGCAGCCGTTGACTAAATATGGATGTGCAGCCGCGACATTAAAGAGGGAGACATAATTGAAGAACATAACTACAGGACATCCCAGAATAAGGTGGGGTGATGGTTGTCGCGGTGACGAATTGGTCACAAGATGGGGTTGGGGGGAGGCCTGCTTCTCCTTTTCTCCCTGAATTTCTGTTGCCCCGTAATTTTCATGTCACTCTGCTTCCATCCTGCTTCCTTCTGGATTTCTCTCTAACGCTAGGAAGCTTCCTATCACACATCCATGTTCGTAGGAAGGTGAAACTACATCCAGATTTAGTATTGAGCTTCGAGATAAGATTATTGTATTTTTATTATTACAATTATAATTTATTTATGCGATCAAAAATGATTTTCAATCTGAGCCAACATTCAGTTGGTCTGCACCTTCAATGATCTTACATGTAGCCTAAAGGACAAAAAAATATAGGAATAAAGAATCACAAAAGTCTCACTAGAAAGAGGGAAATCCATCTGGGTAGACATAAAGTGGACCTTGTCCATAAAGCATGGACTTCAGGTTAATCATTATCTTGTCGTGCAATAGAAAATAATAGAAATGGAAAGGAAATTTGACAGAAATTAAACATTTTATGATTTTACACTGGAAATGAGAGTGATTTTACAGCATATCGTCCTGTCATAGAATCATATGCAGGAGGGTAGCAGTGGTAAAAGTTCAGACCAACTAGATTTGCTATTAGACATTTAAAGATGGTCTAATTAAATGCGATTCAGCAAAACTCTATGAAAAATCAAGTAAAAGGAAAAGCTACCAAAATGAACGCCATGTGACACTAGAATATTTCATACCATGTCGTCAATATTGGCCTATTTATTGTCTCATCAAATGCTTTTGAGCTTCTGTATATTTTCGAGGAAAAATGACAAACAAAACCTTTCCGATTGGAAAATCCTACATCAATGTGCCGAGCATTTGTGTATTGGACATGGCTAATAGAATTTTAACACTCTACACAAATATAACCAAATCCACGTCAGGTAACACATGCACACAGATACAACGATCTGTAAATAAATATAAAAATATTGATATGCACAGGACATATTTTAAATGCAAATGTTACATTTTTTTTACTTCAAGTTGGAAATATGTAGAATATTTGGCATTTACTCAAATTGCCTTGTATTTAATGGTTAAATTGTTTCAGTGTTCCAGGTATGGTGGTTATGTTCATAAACGGGGAGCTTAGATGTTTTTTTAGTACTTGTGATAACATCCAGGGGCATCCCACCAGTGTTGCAGTACTCAAGACCGCTTTTTGAAGTTCTCGGTCTTGTCTCGGAATCGAACACATTTTTACTCAGCCCTGTCTCGGTCTTGGATGAAGAGCACTCAGGATTTTATTTCAAGACCGATCAAGACCACAACTTCAGGGACATCACTAAATTGCCTGTGTATCATCTGATATGTGTATATTACTATGACTGTATGTAAAGGAGCCGGAACTGGTGCGGGAGGTGGAGCGCTACCGGTTAGATCTGGTGGGGCTTACCTCTACGCACAGTCTCGGTTCTGGAACCATACTCCTGGATAGGGGTTGGACTCTTTTCTTCTCCGGAGTTGCCCAGGGTGTGAGGCGCCGGGCGGGTGTGGGGATACTCACAAGCCCCGGCTGGCGCCGCTGTGTTGGAGTTTACCCGGTGGACGAGAGGGTCGCCTCCCCACGCCTGCGGGTTGTGGGGGAAAACTCTGACTGTTGTTTGTGCATATGCACCAAACAGGAGTTCGGAGTATTCGGCCTTCTTGGAGACCTTGACTGGAGTCCTGCATGGGGCTCCAGTGGGGGACTCCATTGTTCTGCTGGGGGACTTCAACGCACACGTGGGCAATGATGGAGACACCTGAGAGGCGTGATTGGGAGGAACGGCCTCCCTGATCTAAACCAGAGTGGTTGTTTGTTGTTGGACTTCTGTGCTAGTCATGGATTGTCTATAACGAACACCATGTTCGAACATAGGGATGCTCATAAGTGTACCTGGTACCAGAGCACCCTAGGCCGAAGGTCAATGATCGATTTCATAATCGTTTCATCTGATCTGAGGCCGTATGTTTTGGACACTCGGGTGAAGAGAGGGGCAGAGCTGTCAACCGATCACCATCTGGTGGTGAGTTGGGTCAGGGGGGTGGGGAAGACTCTGGACAGACCTGGTAAGCCCAAACGTGTAGTGCGGGTAAATTGGGAACGTCTGGAGGAGGCCCTGTCCGACAGACTTTCAACTCACACCTCCGGGCGGAGCTTTTCGTGCATCCCTGTGGAGGCTGGGGCATTGAACCCGAGTGGACAATGTTCAAAGTTTCCATTGCTGAAGCTGCTTGGCGAGGAGCTGTGGTCTTAGGATCTTAGGGTGCCTCAGGGGCGGTAACCCACGAACACCGTGGTGGACACCAGTGGTCAGGGAAGCCGTCCGACTGAAGAAGGAGTCCTTCCGGGATATGTTATCTCGGAGGACTCCGGAGGCAGTTGCAGGGTACCGAAGGGCCCGAAGGGCTGCAGCCTCTGCCGTGAAAGAGGCAAAGCAGCGGGTGTGGGAGAAGTTTGGAGAAGACATGGAGAAGGACTTTCGGTCGGCACCAAAGTGTTTCTGGAAACTGTTCGCCACCTCAGGAGGGGGAAGCGGGGAACCATCCAAGCTGTGTACAGTAAGGATGGGACACTGTTGACCTACACTGAGGAGGTAATAGGGCGGTGGAGGGAGCACTTTGAGGAACTCCTGAATCCGACTAATACGCCCTCTATGTTAGAGGCAGAGCTGGAGGATAACGGGGATTGTCGTCGATTTCCCAGGCGGAAGTCACTGATGTAGTCAAACAACTACACAGTGGCAAAGCCCGGGATTGATGAGATCCGTCCAGAAATGCTCAAGGCTCTGGGTGTGGAGGGGTTGTCCTGGTTGACACGCCTCTTCAACATTGCGTGGAAGTCTGGGACGGTGCCAAAGGAGTGGCAGACTGGGGTGGTGGTTCCTCTTTTTAAAAGGGGGACCAGAGGGTGTGTGCCAATTATAGGGGTATCACACTTCTCAGCCTCCCTGGTAAAGTCTACTCCAAGGTGCTGGAAAGGAGGGTTCGGCCGATAGTCGAACCTCGGGTTGAGGAGGAACAATGCGGATTCCGTCCTGGTCGTGGAACAACGGACCAGCTCTTCACTCTCGCAAGGATCCTGGAGGGAGCCTGGGAGTATGCCCAACCGGTCTACATGTGTTTTGTGGATTTGGAGAAGGCGTATGACCGGGTCCCCCGGGAGATACTGTGGGAGGTGCTGCGGGAGTATGGGGTGAGGGGGTCTCTACCAGGGCCATCCAATCTCTGTATGACCAAAGTGAGAGCTGTGTCCGGGTTCTCGGTAGTAAGTCGGACTCGTTTCAGGTGAGGGTTGGCCTCCGCCAGGGCTGCGCTTTGTCACCAATCCTGTTTGTAATATTTATGGACAGGATATCGAGGCGTAGTCGGGGTGGGGAGGGGTTGCAGTTTGGTGGGCTGGGGATCTCATCGCTGCTCTTTGCAGATGATGTGGTCCTGATGGCATCATCGGCCTGCGACCTTCAGCACTCACTGGATCGGTTCGCAACCGAGTGTGAAGCGGTTGGGATGAGGATCAGCACCTCTAAATCGGAGGCCATGGTTCTCAGCAGGAAACCGATGGAATGCCTTCTCCAGGTAGGGAATGAGTCCTTACCCCAAGTGAAGGAGTTCAAGTACCTTGGGGTTTTGTTCGCGAGTGAGGGGACAATGGAGCGGGAGATTGGTCGGAGAATCGGCGCAGCGGGTGCGGTATTGCATTCAATCTATCGCACCGCCAGACGAAAAGAGAGCTGAGCCAGAAGGCAAAGCTCTCGATCTACCGGGTCAGTTTTCGTTCCTACCCTCACCTATGGTCATGAAGGCTGGGTCATGACCGAAAGAACGAGATCCAGGGTACAAGCGGCTGAAATGGGTTTCCTCAGGAGGGTGGCTGGCGTCTCCCTTAGAGATAGGGTGAGAAGCTCAGTCATCCGTGAGGAGCCCGGAGAGAGCCGCTGCTCTTTGCGTCGAAAGGAGCCAGTTGAGGTGGTTCGGGCATCTGGTAAGGATGCCCCCTGGGCGCCTCCCTAGGGAGGTGTTCCAGGCACGTCCAGCTGGGAGGAGGCCTCGGGGAAGACCCAGGACTAGGTGGAGGGATTATATCTCCAACCTGGCCTGGGAACGCCTCGGGATCCCCCAGTCGGAGCTGGTTAATGTTGCTCGGGAAAGGGAAGTTTGGGGTCCCCTGCTGGAGCTGCTCCCCCCGCGACCCGACACCGGATAAGCGGACGAAGATGGATGGATGGATGGATGGATGGATGGATGTATGTAAAATGTCCTGCTTCAAATGCAACCAATAACTTGACTCATTTCTAGTTTGACATGTGTTACTGTTAACCCCCGTTCCCCGCCCGCTTAACACACACTCCCAAAGTGAATGTAGGTGACAGGAGAAGAAGCTCTGGCTGTCTGGAAGATGTCAGCCAAATCGTTGGGAACATTACATTTTATTTCTTATATTTTATACACAGCAGTGTGTTAATTCTGCAATGTAACGCTAACTACGGCTGGGAGATATGGAAAAAAATCAAATATCAATATATTTTTGACCAAATACCTCGATACCGCAACGATATTGTAGGGATGACTATTGGTGCTTTCACAAAATATTTACATAATGAGATTTTTGATAAATAATCATCAGTAATGTGGATATAATGACTAAGTGGGTAAAGGCAAATAATAGTACAACAGTTACAACAGTCTGATAAGTTCAGAAAATGACATCACTTTACTGTAATACAGCCTGTAAAATCAGGAAAAGACACCACTTATGCCATATTACGATATCCAAAATCTAAGACGATATCTAGTCTCATATCACAATATTGATATAATATCAATATATTACCCATCTCTAACGCTAACCGACACAGCTGGGACCACCTACATTTTGTATCTGCACTTAGTGAGGAGGCACAAAGAAAGGTATGCTAAGTAAGTAATGCTAGCGAAGCTAGCTAGCTAAAGTTATCAATCTGCCTTCTCTTCACCCCTCACCCAAAGTAATTTAGCAAATATTAGCTAGGCCTATACGTACATTTGTGTGAACCAGTTGTGTATATACTGTATTGTGTGATTCAGTTGTTTGGTCTGGTCTTGGTCTTGTCTCGGTCTCAACCCCTCAAAGTCTTGATCTTGTCTCGGTCTCGATACACTCTGGTCTTGGTAAGGACTTGGTCTCGGTTTAGGTGGTCTTGACTACAACACTGCTTGCCACTCCATCAGCAATCCCATTAAAACCCTGCACTGCTGTTACAGAGCCACACAGAAAACCTACTGTCTCACAGACAGGAGTAGCTAGCTAAAAAACAAACAAACTAAAAAACTAAAAAGGGAGCATGTACTGTATTAACTGTGAAAAGGCAGTCCTTTGAGCTGGCTACGTTGGAAGATGATGATGCTATGAAATAGCCCTGTGAGCCAGAGAAGGTCCATGGTCATTACTTATTTATCAGTTGCAGAGTATCGGGATAAGGACCATGTGAAACCACTGCTGAAGAGCGGATCAAGCAAGCAGTTCTGATTGAGTGGTCGGTCGAGAGTTGATGAGGCTTATGGGTAATGACGGGTTGAGACATTCACAATCAGTGATGACAGCAATCATATAATGGGTCCTTACTTACACCTCAGAAAAGGTAATACCAATCTACTTGATATACTTTAGATCAGCTGTAATCAATGATAGCATTAGCCTGGACGGACGGGTAAATCTCACATGTCCAGGACCAGACGGGCCGTGTAGAAACTATAACAGTAAAAAGGTTAAAGTTCATCCAACTTCTTCTATCTGCAGGGCTAAAGAACAAAAACACATCTCCTCCTTGGAGCTGCTGTGTATTTTAATCAGCAGAGACATGTTTACAAAAATATTTTTAACAGAGTTTTGAATGCTGTCTGTGTCCAGACCAAGCAAATTTTAGAGGTGGTGCGATTGCATACAAAAAAAGAGCAGACAAACTTACGCACGCGCGCACACGCGCGCACACACACGCACACGCACACCCACACACACACACACACACACACACACACACACACACACACACACACACACACACACACACACACACACACACACACACACACACACACACAAGTAAAAGCCGACCAGTTGCCAATGTGAGAACAGGAGAGGCCCCCCAGCCGTGACTAACACATGGTGCTACCAGCAACTGCCAGGACCCATCTGTGTGTGTGTGTGTGTGTGTGTGTGTGTGTGTGTGTCTGTGTGTTTGAGAGAGAGAGAGTGAGAGAGTGTGTGTACGTGTGTGTGTGCGTGCATGCATCATAAATTAATAAACATATCTGACAAGTGCATTGCAAGCACCCGAGGGCATCATCGTGTTTGCAAACAACTCCCCCTTTGCCCCCCCCCCCACACACACACACACACACACACACACACTCTAACACCATTCACACACACACACTCCCTGAGGAGTAGCGATTGTTTAATGATTCAATTAGCTGTGCTGAGTGCTAGAGGCAAGATGGAGTGATAATTGACAAACATGTTTAATCCTGAGAGAGAGAGAGAGAAAGAGGGAGGAGGGGTGGAAAGATGAAACCAGACAGATAGAGCACACACATACACTTTAAGTGTTTTACAAGACAGTGGCTTATTTAGTTCTGACGTATGTTCCTTAGAGCATTTTGGCATCTGAACCAGTTTAAAAGGAGTGATAGAATGCAAAACCCTGTCATAGTTGAATAACGACAGTTCGGTGGGTAAATAGGACATACATAGAAGCTCAAAATCCCATTGACACCCCTTTACTATGGAAATCTCATATTTTGAAACTGCCGCTGAAAACGGGCGAATCTCAACAAAGCTGGAAGTTGACGTCAACCTCCCAAAATCCGGAACCTTTGTCAGCCCATGGGTGTATTAAGAGAACGGTCACGCCCCAACATTTACATAGGCTACACAACTGACCTGAGATCAGGTAGTCTTCAGAATCTAGGTTGTGCAGATCTCTGCTATTCCATTACAAAATTCACTTCTGAAACTTTTTTATGCGAGAAATCAACTATGTAAAGCTCAAATATGGGCCGCTTTATGAAAATGGATGTCTAATTGCAAATTTTGTCCGACCATGTGTCGGAGTTCAGCGGCCAGTGCTGCCTGTGTTGTTGCCTCTCCGCCTGGCCTGCCTTCCTTCACAGACCCCGGCCTGCTGTGAGCTCGATTGAGCTCCGTTAGGCTGGCAGCCCACAGCACTCCATACCCGCGCAAAGTCACCGTTTTTGGGCTAATGGACTACTAGACGCTGGTGCTCTGACAGAGCTCCAGGGCCTGCAGCTCCCCTCTTCCTGCTAGCTAAATGCCCGGTGTGTGTGAGTGAGAGCGCGGTCAGCGAGCTTGTTACGCCAGCATTCTCTTACCACAGGTTCCAGTTAATCTTATGTGTGTAATTATAATGTGTTGAGTTATTTAAACAAACGATTGGGGAAATAAACGCTGCTTGTCCGCGAGTCTCATTGATAGAGCCTGCGGCTGGATGTAGCTCTATCAATGAGAGCTAGCTAGCCTCCGCTTATAATTACTCTGAAATTCACAAAATTATAAAATTTAAATTGGACACCGTTGTTAGCTTTATAAGACCTTGGGGTAGAGGTTATATAAGTGAAGGGACAGTCGCACCTAACGAAACCCTTACAGTTCACAAATATTCATTAACTTGAAATCGGACACCGTTGTTAGCTTTATAAGACCTTTAGGTAGATGTTGTATATGTGGCGTGACAAAATTCAAACTGTAAATATACTCAAATTATGCCAAAAATGAAGCTAACTAGCCGCAATCTGTACACATAGGATTGAAGGGACAGTCGCAGCTAATGAAACCCCTAGCTAGCTAGTGTTCACAAAAATTAATTAAATTAAAATCTGACACCGTTGTTAGCTTTGTAAGACCTTGGGATAGCTGTGATATAAGTGCCGTGACGAAATTCAAACTGTAAATATAGCTACTATAGTTATGCTGAAAGTGTAGCTAGCTAGCAGCGATCTTTTCCCATTGTATTGAATGGGACATATAGCTAGCTAGCTGCTCCTCCTAAAAAAAAGTTAGCTTTGTAAGACCTTGGGGTAGCTGTGATATAAGTGGCGTGACAACATTCAAACCGCAAATATATTATAGTTATGCCGGCAGCGGAGCCCCGTAGTGCAGTAATCCACAAATGGTGACTTTGCCCTGGGCATGGAGCTTTCTCGTCAGACTGTGTGGAGCTCCTAAAGTCAGACACGTCTTACCAAATTTGCAATTAACTAGCCATCAATTTTTGTAAAACGGCCCATATTTGAGCTTTATATAGTTGATTGCTCGCATAAAAAGTCTCAGAAGTGAATTTGGTAATGAAACATTGTAGTGTTTGGAATATGAGATTCTGTCGCTTCTCTAATGTGTGTGTATTGGGGATTCGCTCAACCAATCAGCGTGTGTCTCTAATGTGTGCGTATGGCAATTCGCTCAACCAATCAGCGCGCATCTCATCTAAATATTCATGAGCATACCATATTTCGGTGACTGACAACAAAACTAGCTTTCTTCCCTTTTAGTTAAACATTTTATGTTTTCCCATTTCAACAGCATGTTTGTAACGAGAAACACTACATAGATTACAAAAGTAACTTCCTTGGGAGCACAACTTTCCACATACGAAATCCTGAATACCACCACAGTGGGTGAATATGTTGTTGATGATAATACACAGATACCAGTGGCAATCTCAGTTCTCACTGAGAACTCTTTTCTGCTGAACGTAGAGAATGATTTTGAGTAACAGAAAGAGTTATTACTGTTGACTTTAGGGCTGCAACTAACGATTATTTTAATAATCGATTAATCTGTCGATTATTTTTTCGATTAATCGATGAATCGGATAAAAAAAAAAAAGCATTAATTTACATCAACTCAATACATGCATACTTATTGTTTTAGTTAATAGTTGTGTAAAGGTAAGTAACCCAAATAGCAGATACAGACAAGACAGACAGACAGACAGACAGACAGACACACACACACTTATTCATTAAATTATTACCATCATTGTAGTAAGTGCAAGTTAAGTTTGTTTATACACCACACACTATTATATTTGTCAACAATAACTGATATGGGACAAAGCACATAATATATACATGATAACAGATTGAAAAATTAATGGGCCATAAAAGGCGAGTGAATAAAACCGTGTCTTTAGTCTTGCAAAGTATACCACCCCTGCTTTATTACTGTTATTACCGAGCTAACGCTAGCTTGTCATGCTAGTCAGCTAGATAACGAGTAAACAGCAGCACCAGAAGAGCTACTGGAGGGACGGTACGTTCCTCACTTCAGAACAGAAGTAGGATAGTGTAGTGACTTTACCCTGCTGTTGAACTCCCTTCCTCCTCATCAAGGACTCCAACATGTTTACGTTTTAGGTGCTGACTCATCACCGTGGTGCGCCCGTGCCATGCCGTGTCGCTTTTGCTTATCTTGCAATTAACACGTTTTTGATTTAGTGTGATTTAGTGTGAAATGCTCCCACACCTTGGATGACTTAGGTCGCACTGATTTCTCTGCCTCCGCCGTGTGTTTCAGAACAACGTTACGGGTCTCTCCCATTGACATATATACAGTGGACCAATAGACCCCGTTGCTCTGGACGGAGACCAGTGAAGGCTATTAGAAGCACTTTTCCGGTGATCACTTGCTTTACTGCGCAGCCTCCAACTGACAGAGACAACGTAAATGTGACGTGAGCAACTTGTCTGAAAGTTGGAAGTCTTCTGGTAGCTGTGACAAGAGAAATCTCAATCATTTCCAATCTTACAGAGACAGAGAGTGTAGGTATATGTAAGGAGATAACATAAGCACAGGCTAATTGTTGCTAACTAACATGCTAGTTAACATTAGTAATTAAACCTAAATAGCTAATGTAAGTCGAAACTGCCCGCGAGCTTCTCCTGTACTATACGGTAATTCCTCTACTGTGCGACAGTAAGTCACTTGGTTATGACACAATCGTTAGCTTATTTTTACAAAAGCGTCTGCTACGGAGCCATAACGTGAGATACAAGGTAATGGAGCCTTTTATACATTGTCGCGTTTCTTTATAAATAAACAATGGACAAATAGAGTCTTTAAACGCTTCAGATGTAAAGTTATTCGCTGTCAAGTGACGTAAAAAAAAATGGCGGTCAGTGTAATGCTAACAAGAGGTGATCGCTTTGTAGCAACAAAATGGCGCCATCGGAGGTTCGCGTTCTGAAGCGAAGCTTACCCCCTTGGTCTCTCCGGTCTCTCTCCGTATTTCCTCTACCCCCGCTCTGCTCTTTTTTCTTTTCTTTCGCTCCGTGCTGCTCCGCTCTGCGCTCAACTCAATTTTCTTTTTTTATCTCCGCGACTATGTGGCCTAATAGTTGCACGACACAACGAATCGATAATTAAATACGTTGCCAACTTTTTTAGTAATCAAATTTTATCGATTTTATAGATTCGTTGTTGCAGCCCTAGTTGACTTTTTGAAAAGGAAAGTCAGCTCTGTTGTATTGAGGCATTGACAGAAGTGTGTGCAGCACACATCTCTAAATATAAGCCAATGAAACAGCTACTGCAGTGGAAAATATGTTATTTTAAGATTTGGGTCAACTGTTCCTCCAACATTGTAGTTAAAACTCCAATATTAAAAATGTCAGATTACTGTAATTTAGCCTCCATGTAAGTGGGCTACAAAAACACTATTGACAATAGTTGATTTAGTACATTTAGCTGCTGTCAGGCTGTTTATCAACGTGTTGTATTGTTTACTGAGGCTTATTTGTTTACTTGTTTCCATCCATGTTTGCAGCACCGTGCAGTCTCAGTGTCAAGAGAGTTTAAACAGCTGCTCTGTGTGCTCATGTGTCTACATGTGCCTGTGTGTGTGTGTGTGTGTGTGTGTGTGTGTGTGTGTGTGTGTGTGTGTGTGTGTGTGTGTGTGTGTGTGTGTGTGTGTGTGAGCGAGATCTTTTGTATAGCAGAGAAACGTTGACTTCACCTTCCTGGTTGGCCGTTGGTTTAGGGATTATGGGTAGAGCTCGTCAGGTGACCCTGGGATCAGAAAGGTCTCAATCACTAAACAACTCATTTGCTTCCACATGAGCAAAGATTTAGCAATTATTGCCGGCGATCGTAATATTAATAATTGTTGTTTAAAGTGTCTGTTACACAGGTGTGTACTGTAGTCCATTGTACAGTTTCTTGTGTTTTTGGTTTGGGGGTTTTGGATTTTACATTGCACAAATATGAGCTTACAAGACACCAAAAATCAATGTAAACCATAATGCAGAGCATTTCAGGTCTTCTGGTTTATACACTTCTAACACATATGTAATTGTAACCTACAGGAGAAATCAAGTAAACACTAAATTAATCATCCCGATTGCCTTCTTTTTTAAGCTTTTGAAACTTAGAGAAAGTTAAACCGCCATTTCATTTTATGAACATCAGTCCACTTGAATATTTCAGGCCAATAAGTCCTCTAACATAAACAACAAAATACATATTGTATTTCTTTCACTGACTTGCTTAACAACAATGAGCGGTCTTCCAAAACTGTGATGAATGAAAACAAATATAAAATAATTGATACGAGCATTTCATGAAAAACCAGCAGGAGGTTATGGTTTGATTAGGTTACAGGTGGTCTCTCATTTCAATTTTGTAATATATATGTGTATATGTATTCTAGGATAGAGTGGGAAAAAAAAACGCTCTGGCTCTTTTGTATTTCTTCACACAAATCACAACGTGTCTTTGCAAAATAGATAGCTGAGATAGCGGAAGGGGAGGGACATCTGTCAGAGCCAGACTAGGTTATACTGTAGGTAACTACTGTAACTACAGGGAAAGACTGTAGTTAAAAGAAACCAATGTTGACAGTGGGTAGGAAACAAACAGCCATCTTATGTTTCACACACTTTGACACCATTTAATCATAGTTGTATTCACAAAACTGAAGAAAATAGCACACTCTTTCCACACATAGCTAACACAATCTATGTTCCTCCTAAACATCTGCCAACCTCAATAGCTAGAAGAATAGCAATTCATACTTAACCCTGAGGGCTACAGTCTTGCTTAAAATGCAAATGTAGCCTAATTTTAGTTGTTGACTATATATTTTCTGAAAAGATTCTTCACAATTGGATAAATAAACACCAGAAGAATACACAATAAGCTGTTCCTGTAGGAGTTATGTATATATTTGTCTTCATTATAATCAGGCAGCTGTTGGTAAAGTAGCAGGATGCTGTTTATTGGGACGCAGTAACACTGTAGAAACTGGAAGATATAAAAAGTATCTATACACCCGTGTGGTCTCCAGAATCTCACCCATGCAGTGACCAACCAGTCTTGTTCAGCTGCAGCAGAAGTGGTTTGCGTTTCCTGAAGAATTTTTGAGACCACATTTAATCTACTTGTGACCCAAATCAGGGTCCTGACCCAGATTATGAAGCACACTGATGTCGCTGATTAAAGGCCAAATCCCAACAGGACCCCGAGTACTCGGAGCCGCGGTCGCCTTGAAGAGAGCCCACTGTTCATATGAAGACACACTCACTTCACCCTATTAGCCCCTCATAGGAGAGGGAGGGATGTGTGTGTGTGTGTGTGTGTGTGTGTGTGTGTGTGTGTGTGTGTGTGTGTGTGTGTGTGTGTGTGTGAGACAGAGAGAGAGAGCGAGAGAGAGAGTCCTGCTGGGTAGCAGAATTAAAGGAGAGGTCTGTTTGAGAAGAGCCTTTGAAATGGACACACATGAACTTTCTTTCACACACATACACACACTTATATACTCCTGTAGCACCCTTTATTGACCATAACCATCTGGATGCCCTCCAGTCAGACAGAGAGAAACAGAGAGAGACAGAGAGAGACAGAGATGAGTTTTAGTTGTCTCGTACTTTTCTTTAACCCTTAAAATACAATGTTCCTCTTTTTCTCCCTTAAGTAGCTTTAAGGTTGTTAAAATGACAGTCTAATAGTATCATATACAGAGCATTTTGTTTCAGCTCTTCATTGAAGGTATTCATTGAAGTGTTGTTTACACTAAGTGAAATATTCAAACCCAAGGCTGCATGATTGTTATGGCTACACCATTCCATCAAACAGAAATATTAGTGTATGTATTTTTGCATAATTTTCACAAAAGTGATCAGCCTAACATATTTGGTGTATTTAGAAACTTATCTTCCGTAGAATTTAAAATAAAGTTAGGTGGGTTTGGTGAGGTGTTTCTGTTTTCATGCAGAAACCTTTAAAACAACCTTTAAGTTTGAGATCTTTATTAAAAAAGAAAAGTTAAAGCACATGCCTATCTATTCGAAAGTGATAAATATAAATAGATGCTAATGTGTAATACCCCCAACAGAGATGAAAAGGAAGAATGAAAAGGATGAGAGGTACAGCAAGTAACCTAGAGAAGGCAGAGAGAGAGAGAGAGAGAGAGAGAGAGAGAGAGAGAGAAAAATCAATCTGGGCAACAGACAGTATTAAAGAATGTCAGTCCTTCCAGAAAAATTTGTTTTTTTTTGTGATTGTTGCAGGCAAAAATCCTTGATTATGCGGCACGTTTTCTTAAAAAATGCGATGGAATATGCGGGATATTTATGCAATTTTATACGATGAAATTGCGGGAACTTGCAAAAATTGCGGGAACTTGCAAAAACTGCAGTTTGATGAAAAAGAGAAAAAAAAGTGATTCCCCCAACACCCTGCTTTTCGATGACGTCGCGTAATTACGTCACTTCACAACGTTCCCATGGCAACAGGGGAAAATGGCTGCTTGTGTGAAGTAAACGCAACATTTTGCGAATGCAAAATGCGGGGATTAGGAAATCATGCAATATTATGCGCATAAATTGGCAATTTATGCGGCGAAAGTGCGACATATTTGAAAAAATGCGGCACCCCCACATAAATATGCAGACTTTGGCTAATTATGCATTGAATTATGCGATCGCATAATCGCGTTTTTCTGGAGGGACTGGTATGTGATACATGAAAAGGGGGAGATGTGCTTTGATTTAGACACAAAAAAAATTAGACTCAAAAAAACTGAAATATGACAGAGGAAAGACACAGATCCTGTAAGAGAGGAAAAGAGCGAGTGAGTGGAGGAAAGAATGGAAGTCTCTCCACATTCTTTAGTCCTCTGTGCAGTTACCTCAAGGTGATTTAGACCATAAAATCAACCAAACATATATATATATATATAATGTTTTTGTTGTATGTGTGGTTATTATTCAGATATAAAAATCTATAAATATTGTATGTCACAAAATATGAGTGCTGTTAAAAAATCCATAAAAGTAGAGGTTTATTTATTTTTATTTTTTTTTCATTCCAGTACAATTTTTGACCGTCCTTTGCCAGATAAGAGTGTGAAGTCTTGACATGAATTGAACTGAAGGGAAGTGGAGAAAGTAACAGAGGGAGATGAAGTATGAAGAAGAAACCGACTTCTTGCTGCTCATGAGGTTTCCAGAATATGAATTTGTTTTCTAGACTGGGAAGAAAGTCAGGGAATTTAATTCACTTTCAAGAAAAGTCAGGCAATGCCAGAAAACCTAACACATGGGACGCTTTGTAACGATATCCTAACATGTCTTATATAACTTGTTTCACAAATTAGTTATAAGATGTACTGCTGTGGAAACTCACTCAAATAGCACATAAACCATTTATGCATGTTATGGGTTAGCATTTAAGAGGGATTCATGTAATTTGCTTGACATTACAGAATGATTTCTTATTATTACTTTGTAGATCTGACACATTTCAAGTAGCACAATTTTTCTAAATGTGTAGGATTTCGGAATTGACCCTCTTTATATAACATCTTGGAGGAGCTCTAAAAGAGCTCTAATTCACTCATGAAAAAGTCCTACAATTTTACTTTAGCAAGAGAGATGAAAGAGGAGAGTAAGGTAGGAGGCAAGACAGTGAAACCGGTAAAAAAAAAAAAAAAGAGTATGAGAAAAAAAAAGCACAGGACAGCTTGCTGAATAAGAGAGAGAATCAAACGGACCCTGCTCGATCACAGGCCCCTGTCTCTCATAATTGCAGCATCTCCAAAACAACCAAAACAAACCAAATCAGGCCTAATGTATTTCCCTGTCACAACTGCCTGGCGGGAGCCAAATAGCTGCCCAGAGAGAAATGTCTTTTTGAAACACACCACTGGTAAATATGCCTCTCTGCATGGCAGTTTGGGCCCTCCCCCTCTCTCATTTGTTCTCTTTCACTTTCCATCTGTTTATTTCCAAGGTAAAGAGAGACAGCACTCTGTGGACGTCAAATCGTGCTTCTCACACACGCTTTCTCGCTTTCTCCTCATATCTGTTCCTGTCTGCTTTTCTTTTTTTAGTTTGGCATTTCTGCAGATATTCACGATAACTGACACATGGCAGTTTTGCTATTTATTTCCACGTCTTCATTTTGTTTAAAATAATTAAAATGTTGCTTAAGGACATTAACGTCATTTTAAACAGGTCTTTATTCTACAATTTAATACATTGTTGAAACAAGATGTTTGAGGACATATAACACACGAGAGACTGTTTAAAAGAGTTCAGACATTTAAATTGCTGGCGCCATTATCATGGGCTTCACAAATTATTATTATTCAGAATTAGGTTCTTGTACAACCTTGGTGACTTGGGGAGAAATGATTTAATTGCTGTATAATCTTGGTACTTTCACTATCAAAAAAAAAAATCACACAAATTGTAAAAGATACAAATTTTATATTTTATGAGGGGCAGGGACAAAATAATATCTGATGGTATACAGTATTGCAGAACAATATGCTGAACAATAATAAATTAAGGACACCAGTTCTTGCGTTTATCAAAAGTTTAAGGTCTTTAACAATTTTTTGCAAAAGTACTGAATGGAAGTTGCAGTTTATAAAAAGCTAGATGTAGTAGACTAGACTGTGTTGTCCCAATAGTACAAAATGCTGTTGTCTGCATAAAGGTGAATCTAACTTTGGTGAGGCAGCTTTCTGAATTTGTACATTATTCAGAAGTGTTTGAAGGGGTCTCAAATTGAGTAGTTGGGTGAGATCATTTTTGAAGTCTGTGGATATTTTTTGAAATATAGTTTTATATGTAAAGCATACAAAAAATGTAAAAGTAGCAGGATTCATTTAAAAAAAAAGAAGAAAATCAGTTTTCAAAAGGTTTAACGCATGAATTTCTAGATTGAATCCAGGTAGACTTGGTAATAGAGGTTCCACAAACAACTTTTCCAGTTCAACAAATGCTCACAGACTCACTTATCTCAAGCTAACAAGATAAAGGTGGTACAAGTGGGTACATATGTCAAATAGTTCCCCTTCTCTCTGACTTTAATGACCAAAAATTGAAAATGTGTTTGCAATTATTTTAAAAGCGTTCTTAAACTTGATTGACAGCCTTCAAACTAAAGGTCCTAATGTTTTACAGTACAGCTTTCAACAGCTAATGACACCTAAATGACAAATCACCTCCCTAAAAACAGACATATGTTTCCATGTAGCCTACTGTATGTGTGTGCGTTTGAAGGCAGGTTGTATGTCATGGGAAGGGATTAACAGTATTTTAATGAGGGTTTAATGTTTATGTTCACAGGCTGACACAGGGAAGCAGACATGTACTACATTCAACCAATGACAGGTCTCACACACACACACACACACACACACACACACACACACACACACACACACACACACACACACACACACACACACACAAAGAGAGACAAACAGATCAGAGTGTTTTAATGCCTCTCTTACAGTATTAATGACATGACTAAAGCTTATTAGGGGGTTAGAGGAGGTTAGCCAGTCACTCAAACACAGAAATGTGTCGTATGAATGTGTATGTGTTGATGTAGCTAATCTAATTACAAAAACGAAACACAACTCAGTGTCACCTTCTTGTACTGTAAGTACATTAGCTGTCTACCCTCATTTGCGTTGATACCCAAGTGAAAGTTACAACTGCGATTCTCGTATTATTTTGAACAGTAATACACGGTGACTTGGTGCTAAATAATACAGAATTCAGTGTTAGAATTATAGGGGAGCCAGATGAGGTTCAGCTCCCACAAAAGAGACATAAACTCCCCCAGAAGCAACACAATTTAGAGTTTGTGGGGGTTTCAACAAAAGATAATGATTAGAATGTATAATGTTGCCATGAATAAATAAGAACTACATGTCGTGTCATTGGTCACTTTAAATGTGTGTGTGCAACTCCTTCCTGCAGTGTGTCTGACTGTCTGTTCTGTCAATAATGACTGATCTGGGAATATTCAGATTGTTCTATATTTGTCACGGCTCATGGGCTGCTTTAATGTGAAATTGTGTACTGCTGTTACACTTGTTTTTATTTCCGCATCAATGCTTGCACGTGGTAACCGTGGGAATCCTTCATCCTTACCTTCCACATGAGACATGCACGGCAGCTCTCCTGACATTGTGTCCCCTTGTACTAGAGGAGGATTATTGTGGAGGAAAAAACACCTGCAGGACATCGGCTATTTAGAGGAAATATTAAAGTTAAGTAGAGTCACTGTTTGGGTAATATTACTTTTAAACGGTTTGTCTCTCTGCCCCCCACCCGCCCCGCCCCACCTGACCAGGTAAGTGAATGTGGGCCACGCCTTAGATCAACCTCCTAATGCCTCTCACTCTCTCTGTCTGCTCTGCAAACCCTGCTGCAAGAGCCAACCTGCCCCTCGCAGTTTGTTTTTCTCAATGTGTGTGTGTGTGTGTGTGTGTGTGTGTGTGTGTGTGTGTGTGTGTGTGTGTGTGTGTGTGTGTGTGTGCGTGCGTGCGTGCGAGTGGGAAAGCGATGCAGGGTTAGGGCGTTGCTCCGGCTAGTTTACTCTCACAGAGCAAACAAATCTCTGATGTGTTTTTCTAACCCTGATAGCTGCGGCTGACACCATGTCAACAACTGGGAGAAAATACATTTCTTCTTCTCCTCCTTCCTTTTCTTTCTTCTCCATCCCTGTATTCTATCACTCTCACTGTTTTTTTGTCTTTCATGAACGTCTTTCATTTTCAACATTCTTTTGTCTGCATTCAAATCTTCCAGTTCCTCCCTCAACTATCTTTCGGTCTGTCTTCGTGCCGACTGCGATCCTCCCTCCTCTTTCTTCCTTTGAGGAGACAGTGAAAGCTGTAACCACAGAGAGGTTGTATTTAAAAGGAAGTGACTGAGCCCACCTTTACACTGCTGTTTAGTGATCTCTTTTGCCAATTTGTATCTGTAAGTCTTTGAGGATCCTGTTTGTGTGTTTGTTTGAGCCCAGCCAGGTGTGCTGGATGCGAGCCAAGGCAGAGATTAAAACCTCAAATCCCATTTCCTATTATACATATTGCTGTTATAAGAGTTTGCTTTGAAGTATTTCTTTCCAAATTTCTTTCCACTTGAATTGAAAGTTAAGTTTGCATAGTCATCAAGTAAGTTTTTTGGCCCTAGGGTTCATGAAAAGCTTTCAAAACAAGTGTTACATTCAGTGATGCTGTGGTACATAAAAAGTACAACGCAGTCTCATGATATTGTATGATATTGTACGAAAATGTATGCTTGCCAAATTGTATGATATCCTACGAAATTACGAGACCACTGGTAAATATGCCTCTCTGCATGGCAGTTTGGGCCCTCCCCCTCGCTCATTTGTTCTCTTTCACTTTCCAACTGTTTATTTCCAAGATAAAGAGAGACAGCACTCTGTGGACGTCAAATCAGGAGAACGCCAGCTGGTCATGTGACGCCGGCTGGCTACGAGCTCCATGACGCCGAGCGGCAGTTGCTGTTTAAGCCGCTTCAGAGCTTCGCGACGTCGGCTACAGACCTTTGTTGTATCAGCCGTAGTTGGTGGATCAGTTACCCGAAAATAGGTAGCTTTGAGCCGGGTACAAATCACCATTACGGTTTAATTTAGTCCACAAAATAGGAGGGTTTTGCCACGACGAAAGTTAAGATTAGGCACCAAAACTAGAGGTCGACCGATTCATCGGTTTTGCCGATTAATCGGCACCGATAGTTGATTGGTGGAACTATAGTTATCGGCAAAAATCCATGCCGATAGTTTTTCCTGGTTGCGTCCGTTGCTGGAGCGGCTGAGAAGCGCACGCTGTCATTCATTACACAGTACACGAGAGCTGAGAAGGGTCTGCTGGCATCATGCATTACAATAGCGGCCTCTAGAGGCGAAACAAAAACTATCACTGATGCCTCGTGTTTATTTTCGACACGTGTTACTGCGCGCTGCACGGAGAGCACATGCTGTGCGGAGAAGGCTGACATCAGATGCACGTTTAAAGCATCGACAGCAAAAAGGTTTGTTATCATTATAAAGTTATTCATTTGTTGAATAGATGCTGCATTAGTAGAGAAAGAACAGCACAACAGTATGTTTGTTTGCTTTTGAGGCTGAGATGACGATAAACATTAGCAGTAGGCTAACTAACCTCAAGCGGTTAAAACACTGACAAAAATGAACGCAAGTCCGACCCAAATTGTCCACGATCCGTCTAGTGGCTGCCGCTGGAGAATTGAGATGTGTAGAATCGACAGCGCATTCATTTTAAAATCCTCAGCGGAGGAGCATCAACAACTGCCCTAAAGCACGGTACTAGCGTCATATGGTGGAGCGAGATAGAGAGAGACTGGAGAGAGAGAGCGTTATATGGTGGAGAGACATAGAGAGAGATTGGAGAGAGCGAGCGTTATATGGTGGAGAGACATAGAGAGAGACTGGAGAGAGAGAGCGTTATATGGTGGAGAGACATAGAGAGAGACTGAAAAGAGTGAGCGTTATATGGTGGAGAGACATAGAGAGAGACTGTAGAGAGGGAGCGCTGGCGCTAGAACCAAGCCGTGAATCAGAGAAATAAAACGTGTTTTCGCTGATTCATCTTTAGAAATGCGACTGTAGCGAGCATGTCACTATCACTAACGTTATCCACATTTATATTTACTAGGGCTGTCCTCGACTAAAGAAATTCTTAGTCGACTAACACTTATACGATTTTATCGACTAATCGATTAGTTGATTTAATTGACAGAGCTGTGCGCTTTGAGAGGTGGTTAAGATTAGAAAAGCACAATATAAATGCAGTTATTTTACATCTGTAAAACTGAGTTTCTCCACAATTAATCCTGCAAAAGCACCACTTTAAAACTTGTGTTTACCATAAATGTGCTCAGAAGTTTCTTGGAAATAAGTAATTAAGCATAAATAAGCATAAAAAATGACTAATCGACTAAAGAAATCTTAGTCGACTAAGACCAAAACGACCGATTAGTCGACTAATCGACTAAGAGGTGGCAGCCCTAATATTTACACGCAAAAAATGATATATCCAGCTTCAAAAAAGTCTAAAAGTCGGAAGTTAGAATAAATGCATTGTGAAAAGAGTGGTTGCTATGGAGACGATACACAGTGTTGAGTTCCGTTGCTCTGATTGGTTGTAGGTCTATCCAATGAATGGAGAGGCATTTTTTTCCTGGTTCTGTTGGAACACGCCCCATAATCACACTCCAATGGAGCGGTTTCAGACTCACATTCTGACTAGAATCTGAGTAGGACCACGTCAGGCTAGGTCTAAACCGTTCTACAGAGAAGAATGGCGTCACTGTTTTGAGATTTGGCATACATTTGGGCCTTTTTTGAAGAAATGTAAATAGTTTGTCCTTTATATGAATTATAATGCTCATTGTGTTTATTTTTGCACTGGATGACTCCAAATATGTAGGAGAACTCTTTTAGACAACACACATGCTTGTGTAGCATTGCTGTGGGTGTAATATCAATAAATGACATTATTTTGATTATTGGCAAAAGTGTCTGGACTTTTTTTGAAAAAATTTATGTATTTTGTCAACTGTTTTATCCAGTATCAATTCTAAATACTATCGGTTGATTAATCGGTCGGTATCGGTAAAATCCACAATCGGTCGACCTCTAACCAAAACGACTAGTATTTAATGTAGTGAAAACAGCACCAAAAAAACGTGAATTAAAATGTCTTGTTTTCTTTAAGCAACATTCCACAACTTAAAGATAATACATGTAATTATCATGAAAATGCTAATTCTCACACTTGGGAACCAGAGAACGAAGTGCTGTTTAGGTGGTCTTCTATCATTTCAAACATACAGATGACGTTTTTGCCCACAAAGGAGGCTCTATCCCGATAACGTCCTCCCCAATGCTGGCTGAAACCCTAAATAGTCTGACACACACACACACACACACACACACACACACACACACACACACACACACACACACACACACACACACACACACACGTTTTGACCAGTAAGCCAGAGTTAGAGATCAATGCAGACCACCCCAGAAGGAAAGGATTTAAAATTTGTAGGTTTCATTGTTGCATTTCAATGCAAAACCCTACCCAATCTACAAAGGTATGGAAAGATGGGAAGTTTACTTTCCTTTTTTAAACAGATGTTGAGGAACCAAACGCTTATGAAACAATGCAAAAAAGTAACCGCTGGAAAATGTCAACAACGCCAAGGTGATCAACTCGGGGATAAATGCACTTGTGTTATTAAACTATTGGGTATTAGTGGGTAGAATGGGGTGTAGAGAAGTACAGAGAAGCAGCAGTGAAAGGAAGAATGTTCCTTGACCTTTTTACCCTACAGCAAAAAGATGATTCTTTTTAAGCATTGTTCTCGGGCTTTAACTTCAGCCGTGAACAGCAGCCGTTACCTTCAAAGCTTAATCTACGATCCAGAAAACTCCATCCATCCATCTTCGTCCGCGTATCCGGTATCGGGTCGCGGGGGGAGCAGCTCCAGCAGGGGACCCCAAACTTCCCTTTCCCGAGCAACATTAACCAGCTCCGACTGGGGGATCCCAAGGCGTTCCCAGGCCAGGTTGGAGATATAATCCCTCCACCTAGTCCTGGGTCTTCCCCGAGGCCTCCTCCCAGCTGGGCGTGCCTGGAACACCTCCCTAGGGGGGCGCCCAGGGGCATCCTTACCAGATGCCCGAACCACCTCAACTGGCTCCTTTTTCGGCGAAGGAGCAGCTGCTCTCTCCGAGCTCCTCACGGATGACTGAGCTTCTCACCCTATCTCTAAGGGAGACGCCAGCCACCCTCCTGAGGAAACCCATTTCGGCCGCTTGTACCCTGGATCTCGTTCTTTCGGTCATGACCCAGCCTTCATGACCATAGGTGAGGGTAGGAACGAAAACTGACCGGTAGATCAAGAGCTTTGCCTTCTGGCTCAGCTCTCTTTTCGTCACAACGGTGCGATAAATTGAATGTAAAACCGCACCCGCTGCGCCGATTCTCCGACCAATCTCCCGCTCCATTGTCCCCTCACTCGCGAACAAAACCCCAAGGTACTTGAACTCCTTCACTTGGGGTAAGGACTCATTCCCTACCTGGAGTAGGCACTCCATCGGTTTCCTGCTGAGAACCATGGCCTCAGATTTAGAGGTGTTGATCCTCATCCCAACTGCTTCACACTCGGCTGCAAACCGACCCAGTGAGTGCTGAAGGTCACAGGCCGATGATGCCATCAGGACCACATCATCTGCAAAGAGCAGCGATGAGATCCCCAGCCCACCGAACTGCAACCCCTCTCCACCTTGATATCCTGTCCATAAATGTTACAAACAGGATTGGTGACAAAGCTCAGCCCTGGCGGAGGCCAACCCTCACCAACGAGTCCGACTTACTGCCGAGAACCCGGACACAGCTCTCGCTTTGGTTGTACAGAGATTGGATGGCCCTGAGAAGAGACCCCCCTCACCCCATACTCCCGCAGCACCTCCCACAGTATCTCCAGGGGGACCCGGTCATTCGCCTTTTCCAGATCCACAAAACACATGTAGACTGGTTGGGCATACTCCCAGGCTCCCTCCAGGATCCTTGCGAGAGTAAAGATTTGGTCCGTTGTTCCACGACCAAGACGGAATTTGCATTGTTCCTCCTCAACCCGAGTTTCGACTATCGGCCGAACCCTCCTTTCCAGCACCTTGGAGTAGACTTTACCAGGGAGGCTGAGAAGTGTGATACCCCTGTAATTGGCACACACCCTCTGGTCCCCCTTTTTAAAAAGGGGAACCACCACCCCGGTCTGCCACTCCTTTGGCACCGTCCCAGACTTCCACGCAATGTTGAAGAGGTGTGTCAACCAGGACAGCCCCTCCACACCCAGAGCCTTGAGCATTTCTGGACGGATCTCATCAATCCCTGGGGCTTTGCCACTGTGGAGTTGTTTGACTACATCAGTGACCTCCCCCATCATCCTCCAGCTCTGCCTCTAACATAAAGGGCGTATTAGTCGGATTCAAGAGTTCCTCAAAGTGCTCCTTCCACCGCCCTATTACCTCCTCAGTTGAGGTCAACAGTGTCCCATCCTTACTGTACACAGCTTGGATGGTTCCCCGCTTCCCCCTCCTGAGGTGGCGAACAGTTTTCCAGAAGCACCTTGGTGCCGACCGAAAGTCCTTCTCCATGTCTTCTCCAAACTTCTCCCACACCCGCTGCTTTGCCTGTTTCATGGCAGAGGCTGCAGCCCTTCGGGCCCTTCGGTACCCTGCAACCGCCTCCGGAGTCCTCTGGGATAACATATCCCGGAAAGACTCCTTCAGTTGGACGGCTTCCCTGACCACCGTTGTCCACCACGGTGTTCGTGGGTTACCGCCCCTTGAGGCACCTAAGACCCTAAGACCACAGCTCCTCGCCGCAGCTTCAGCAAAGGAAACTTTGAACATTGTCAACTCGGGTTCAATGCCCCCAGCCTCCACAGGGATGCACGAAAAGCTCCGCCGGAGGTGTGAGTTGAAAGTCTGTCGGACAGGGGCCTCCTCCAGACGTTCCCAATTTACCCGCACTACCCGTTTGGGCTTACCAGGTCTGTCCAGAGTCTTCCCCCACCCCCTGACCCAACTCACCACCAGATGGTGATCAGTTGACAGCTCCGCCCCCTCTCTTCACCCGAGTGTCCAAAACACACGGCCTCAGATCAGATGAAACGATTATAAAATTGATCATTGACCTTTGGCCTAGGGTGCTCTGGTACCAAGTACACTTATGAGCATCCCTATGTTCGAACATGGTGTTTGTTATAGACAATCCATGACTAGCACAGAAGTCCAACAACAAACAACCATTCTGGTTTAGATCAGGGAGGCCGTTCCTCCCAATCACGCCTCTCCATGTGTCTCCATCATTGCCCACGTGCGCGTTGAAGTGTTCCCAGCAGACCAATGGAGTCCCCCACTGGAGCCCCATGCAGGACTCCAGTCAAGGTCTCCAAGAAGGCCGAATACTCCGAACTCCTGTTTGGTGCATATGCACAAACAACAGTCAGAGTTTCCCCCCCCACAACCCGCAGGCGTAGGGAGGCGACCCTCTCGTCCACCGGGGTAAACTCCAACGTAGCGGCGCTCAGCCGGGGGCTTGTGAGTATCCCCACACCCGCCTGGCGCCTCACACCCTGGGCAACTCCGGAGAAGAAAAGAGTCCAACCCCTATCCAGGAGTATGGTTCCAGAACCGAGACTATGCGTAGAGGTAAGCCCCACCAGATCTAACCGGTAGCGCTCCACCTCCCGCACCAGTTCCGGCTCCTTCCCCCACAGAGAGGTGACGTTCCACGTCCCCAGAGCCAGCGTCTGCTGCCCGGGTCTGGTCCTCGAGGCCCCTGACCTTCACTGCCACCCGTGTGACAACGCACCCAACCCCAGCGGTTCCTCCCACAGGTGGTGGGCCCATGGGCTGGAGAGATGGGAGCCACGTAGCTTTTTCGGGCTGTGCCCGGCCGGGCTCCGTGGCAAATCCGGCCACCAGAAAATGAGGCATAGCTTTGTTAAGCTAATTAAAACATAAAATGCATATCAATAAAAATACATTAAAACTTTTTTTTTTCAGAGAAGTTAGAGAAGTTAACTTTCATCAACTTGTACACTAATGGGTGAACAGTATATGTAATTTGATGGACGTCCGGTTTGTCCGGTTTGTGTCGTGTTTCCTCTGAGCTGTGCTGTGTCGCTTTGTATGCCGGTGCTCCCTCCTGTTTAGTCTCAGGGCAGAGACGCCCTCACTCTGGACAAATACCTTCCGGAAAACCTCCGCCCCTCCCAAAAACCACTTCTATCACTGGCCCAGACAATACACACTCACAAAGGGCTTGAAAAGGCCAGGCTACAAGCGAGCACGGGCACTCACACATGTATGCATGGACACAGAAGTGCATGTGCGTATAGCTTGCAGTGAATGTTTGCAGGTAAAATGTGCCAACGCCACTCAAATTACACACAATTTTTTAAGTAAAAGCAGTGATATAAGGCATTGATGACCCCACCCACAGCCACCTCCACACACAGAAAATGTATGAACAGATATTAAAAATATAGAATATAAACCATAAAACAGATCAAGCTATATAACAATTACATTAGCACTGAAGGAAGAAATAAGCATTTAGTAGATTTTTGCATAGGCTAGATTACCTCCCATTGAATGAATATGCACATACATAACCACAGCTATCAGATAAATGCAATAAAGTAAAATATTCCCCTCTGAAGAAATGTGTAAATAAAGAAAATCTAAGTACCTTCAAATCTTACTTGAGTAAATGTATTTGATTACTTGTACTCCCTGACACACACACACACAAACAGGACAAAAGAAAAAGCCTGGAATGTGTTTACCTGCCTTTACAACTCAACTTATGTCCAAGGTAAACGTGATGGATCCCTCCCACACCCAAAGTCAAGACACACACACACACACACACACACACACACACACACACACACACACACACACACACACACACACACACACACACACACACACACACACACACACACACAGACCAGACAGTTTGGAATGAGCCTGGTCCACTGCAGTGTGTTGACAATGAGTCCAGTGACAGACAAGGCTTTACGTCGACATCGACTGACAGCTCCGACCTGATCTCTGACCTGATGTATCAAACCTGTTAGGGCAGAAACACCAAGTGGTCCACGCAAGTAGGCGAACGCAAATGACAACGTCTGGCCCCGATGGCACAAATGCTCACCGGTGAACATACTGAACGCGCGCTCTTACCATTGACATATATATAATGGACCAATAGACCCCGTTGCTCTGGACGGAGACCAGTGAAGGCTATATTTCCGGTGATCTCTTGCTTTACTGCGCAGCCTCCAAGTGACAGAGACAACGTGAGCAACGTGTCTGAAAGTTGTAAGTCTTCTGGTAGCTGTGCCGAGAGAAATCTCAATCATTTCCAATCTTACAGAGACAGAGAGTGTAGGTATATGTAAGGAGATAACATAAGCACAGGCTAATTATTGCTAACTAACATGCTAGTTAACATTAGTAATTAAACCTAAACAGCTAATGTAAGTCGAAACTGCCTGCGAGCTTCTCCTGTACTATACGGTAATTCCTCTACTATGCGACAGTAAGTCACTTGGTTATGACACAATTGTTAGCTTATTTTTATAAAAGTGTCTGCTACGGAGCCATAACATGAGATACAAGGTAATGGAGCCTTTTATACATTGTTGTGTTTCTTTAGAAATAAACAATGGACAAATAGAGTCTTTAAACGCTTCAGATGTAAAGTTATTCGCAGTCAAGTGACGTAAAAAAAAAATGCCGGTAATGCTAACAAGAGGTGATCACTTCGTAGCAACAAAATGGCGCCATTGGAGGTTCGCGTTCTGAAGCGAAGCTTACCAGCTTGGCTCTTACGCACCAGTGGAGGTAATAAACAGCCGTCCTAAAGGGGGCAATATAGAGCTAATCAGAGCATTACAATGACCACAGAAGTAAACAACCAGAGGACATTTTTCAGTTTTGACATGTGTTAAATCTTCTAAAAAGCATTCGTTTTATAACATTGGCTCCTGTGGCAAATTTTAGGTGCTGTGCTCACCATTTATTGTAGTGCTTCTGCTTTGCTTTGATGCAACGTTACGCAGTGCACTTTAGAACCATTCCTAGTAAGCAACCATACTATTCTTTTCCCTTATTGTTTATCTATGGAAACAAAGTAGCTAGTGACTAAACAATACAAAACGATTCTTTATTTTTTTAAAGATAGTTTTGGCTTTATTTATAGGACATATTAAGACAGTGGGAGAGAGAGGGGAATGACATGCAGCAAAGGGCCACAGGTCAGAACTGAACCCGCGGCTGCTACGATAAGGACTGAGCCTCTGTACATGGGGCCCCGCAAAACAATTATTTAACATAAGAATGCCACAAGATCTCATCTTCTAAATTTGAATAGTCATCTTCTTTGTATGACTTAGTGCAGAGAGAGTTTAAGTGTCACTTATCAAAAAACGGTAGATTTTTATGTCTTTATCAGGTACAATAAGCAACAAACCAATCTTCCACTTACAAAACTTACATTCCTTTAAAGATTAAATCCACAGGTTTGCTACTATCACATACTAATATAATATATGATAAGAAGATTATATGAATGATAATAAAAATGTAATCTTTAATTTCTACATTAGTACTAAAATGCCACCTCCACTTACAGATTCAAGTTTCCAGTTTAAAGCAGGTGAACTGAAGCACAGTGGGGGTGATTACAGATGAACAGGCATTTTGGCATGCTGGGTAATTTGCATGACAAGATTAGGGTATCACTGTAACTACGAAGGGGACACTCGAGCCAACAGTGTCACACGCTACGTAAGTGTATTGTCATACAATCTTACACAATTTTTTTTTTGTTCGTGTCCTCATTGAACCAGCAGTTCAGGTGTTACAAACGGTCTAGCTGACGGACATGTTGGCTTTGTTGTTTTAAACTGCCATCATGTAAGCTACTAACCTGAAAAGTGACAAAGCCCGTGGGAATATTTCTCAGTTTTTTTGTTATATCAAAACATACAAATTTTAATTTTCCACAAATTGTGAAAAACAGCTGCTTAACATGCCTTTTGAAAATAGCTTCCAACATTATCTCATCATTTCACCTCTTACATTATAACATGCTGTCTGTTTAGATTAACTACCAGCTTCATACGTACTTTAAGCTTGGATCTTTGGAGTGGTTGTCTGGGTGCCAAATGTAGCTTCCTGTTTGCCTCAGAGAGCGATAACCTGAAGTGGTTTATCAACTTCGAGGAACTCACCTCATATTTGATGTCATTGTTAAACCTGAGGGAACTGTCAGACTCAGGGTGGGTCAGGATTGGGCGTACTGAACCAGGATTAAAGTCTAAAATTAGGCTGAGGGCAGGGGAAAGTATCAGGTAAGTCTGAAACGTTTGAAAAACAATTATCGTTTCCTGTCTGGGTTCAGTGTAATATAATTTTGGATGAGTTGACCTGAATGGAATGCACAGTTAGCATAAAATTTTAAAGCCAGATTTGAATGGAATGCACTGTTAACTGAACGGATTAATGAAAGATTTGACTTGAATGGTCGGATGACTTAGAAGAGAGGAAGAGAGTGACTCGTCTGGGAGATTCCTCGGAGGCTAAGTAGCGCTCACACACACACACGACATGTACACACTCACGTCAGTGCACACACCCAAGTTCCCCATTTCTCTCTTTCTGTCTCTTTCTGTCTCTCTCTGTCTCTCTTACACACACACACACACACACACACACACACACACACACACACACACACACACACACACACACACACACACACACACACAACCCTGACTTCCTCCTGTTGTTGTGTGTGTGTTTTGTCAGTCTAATCTCTGGTCTAATCCTCACACTGCTGCCAGACAGACAGACAGGCCCACCCAGGTGAATGAGCCTGAACTTAAGTGTGTGTGTGTGTGTGTGTGTGTGTGTGTGTGTGTGTGTGTGTGTGTGTGTGTGTGTGTGACCCACAGCTGGTGGATGTTTTTCAGTCATGTGACTTAGATGACACTTAAAGATGGGGATGTGTGACAAGGGTACGTACAGTCAGGCCTGTCCACTAATTCATTAAAAGAGTAAACAATTCAAAGCAGAGACTTTTTTGCGGCAGACTCAATTCATTCTAATGGAATTGACGCAATTAGTGCAACAGGGTCAAGGGGGGGAACTATGAGAGGCGATTTTGCACCTTTGACCAATAGCAATCATCTTGACAGAGCTACCCTTTGATATAAGCAATTCCAGCAATGTCACTTTGTCAACAAATCTCAGGACTAATGAAAAAGATACACAAACACTTATTTGTGTGGCTGCTCAAGAACACCAGCATTTTGTATCTGTATTGGTATGCTGTTGGATTTAAAACACGGCAGACTGAAAATCACACGCTTAATTTAATTTGGTATCCGCGAGGGTCCAGTTCGGTCCATGTGACATAAATGTCGTCATCGCCATGTCCACAAGGGTCTGGGCGGATCTTCCGTGGAAGCAAAAAAAACAGTGAACGCGTACTATGCTGCAAGCGGTAGTGAGGCGATCTACTGCGTATTTGTGGAACACGTCCTTCAAACTGATAGTATAAACAGAACTACTATGCATCTGTGGTGTCCACAGCTGTCCGTGTACATGTCCAATTGGGAGTATTATAAAGATTTTAGAAAGATTTTGAAAGCATACTGTACATACAAGTATTTGGTAACCTTGTACTGAAGGTATGCTTATTTCAGACCATGTGGGGAACCAGGGTTTGAAAAGCATACCTGAGTTAAAGTAATTTTGGATTCAAAAAGGAAGGAAATCTGGAGCAGGAGTTCCAACTTCTAATTGAATGCAGGCACATGACCCACGTGCTCACTGTCAGTGTCAATGTCACTTCATGATTAGATAATATTTCCCAAGAAAAGACCTTTCAGACACTCAATAGTTAGATAGCAAGCTGTAAAAGCATTCATGCACTTGTTCTAGGCTGTCAGTTGGTGACAGTGAGCAGCAAATTGCCCATTTACTTTAAGCACAACATGCTGGTGTATTTCACTAAATAAAATGAGTAAAAAACTGGTTTAAGGCCTTTGACACACCAAGCAGATGGCCAAAATTAGGGTTGACAACTGTTGCGTCACCTCACAATGCCCTGTGTCCCCCCACGCTGCCTTTGGCGGCAATCTATTCGTCATTCAAAAAAAGAAACCTGATACAAATGTAGCTCAGCGTAAATTGTTTCAGCAAGACCTAACTCTTAATCAATGCTCTCTTCCTAAATCAAATCAGCTGTTGGAGGCATTCACCTTCCTGTTAAACCAATCAGAATTGGCCACGGATTCCAAGGGCTAGTCACAGCGTCACAATCCTGCTTTAAATCGGTTGCTGTCGTTTCAGACTAAGTGTACAACCCTCCACCTCCCCTTCCGCCTCCAGTCATCGTCTTCTCCGGCTGACCGCTCCAGAGCCTGATTCGGTCTGGTCTTCAGGCTCCTTCTCCGCCACCACCGGTGTCTGGATTCCATTGGGGGGTTATGACGGTCCTCTACCCCTATAAAAAACTATTAGTATAAACGATGGAGTCTAATCTCCAAAGACTCTGTACATTTTATTATGCTGTACAATAAACCTTATATCTGCAAACAAGTCTCTCCTGATTGAAATGTTGCTATGATACCTACGACTAAACAGTATTTGCCCAAATCAGCCAGCGGCAGCTCCCAGCTTCTGGTCCCTCAGCTTCACTTCCTGCTGGGAAAAAAAAGCAGACACCAGGAGATGGAAACCAGATTGTCCATCTCCCGTGCGGTTATCTGTCTTTTGGCAAAAGTCTCTCCATGCAGTTGGAAGCCGAGGGACCGAGGGCCTGCTGTGGCCCCTCGCTAGTTAGCTTGCTAATTCCACCCAACATGCCTTCATGGTTACAGAAAATGAGCCAAACCAAGTTGTCACTCATCTGGCGATAGCAGAGTGCTTTACAATGTGACAAGAATGTGTAAATGAAACATTACATTGTTACATTTGACTTATTTGATGGCTGGCTAGTTAGCTAGCTTGCTTGCTAGGGGGTCAGTTGTCAGTCTAGCACCAACCACAGTGCAGAGAGAATGTAAGGTCTTTATATTAAGTTTTACGGTATAGGAGATTATTTTATTATCTTATTTTGTAAAATAAATATACCTACATAAGTAGTTATGTATCCCGTTGTACGTTTTCCATCTTATGACCATAAATAGATACAAATACATGTGCAAAAATAGATATTCCAATCAAACTCATATGTTTATTTACAAGGAACTGGTCATTTTTGGCCAGTTTTGACAGCTCTGTGTGTATTGGATATATCAGATGAGATTATTTCTTTTTGTGTATTCATTTGCATAAACTGAATAGTCAATCAGATGGATTCCTCACACTGGCACGGACGGCAACGCCGATTAATCAGGCCGACGGGTGGCGACGGTGCGGGACACACCGCAAAATCTAGGGCGACGGACGGACAATCTCCTTGGTGTTTCAGGGCCTTAAGAGGAAGAGAAAGTTGAACACCACTGATCAGTGTGTTGCAGGTTTGATGCCCTGTAACAGTCAGACACTGAGCCTCTACCTGCTCCAGCTGCCTAAAGTCTTGTTTATGACATACATGTCTAATTATTGTGTCATGTGGTTATCTGGTGCCTCAACACAACTCCAATAAATAAATAAATAAATAAATAAATAAAATAAATAAATATATATATATATATATATATATATATTCCACCGACACTATGAAGTGTAACTTTAAAGATTTAAAAAGAAAAAAACTAATCCATGTTGTTGCCATTCCCAGCTGACATTAAAAGCTGCATTGCATTTTGTATTCAACTGAGACATGCTGCAACTATTCTATATACCACATATGACAAACAGCTAATCCTTATTTATGCCTTGCCAAGCCCGTCACATATTAAGCTGCCATTGCATTATGGCCAGTGGCAGGTAAAATACAGTAAGCCTGACTGGATTTGGCAGCAATCTGAGACACAGACGGTAAAGAGTTTCCTTCCAAAATAAAAGATTTTCCCCCGTTTGAAACTGGCACCTCCCCTTAAAATGATTGTTGGTACGAAAGTAAAAAACATTATAGAGTGGCAGGAAGTCATTAGTTATCTTGAGACCTTTGCTTATATCAGCGATGATGATGATGCTGCTGCTGATTATGTGATGATGTGATAATGTGTTGCAAAATGGGATGCAGTTAAGTCATGTCAGGTTGATACATCTTGCTCTATGGAGGGAAATCCGGTGGGAAGCCGAGGTTTAAAACACCGCTCGAACAACTAGGGATTTAAAGAGATCATATATGAAGTAATTTAGGATAAAGTGTTAGTAAATGTGGTAAAACAAGGCAAAGAGGGCAAGTATATAAACTGTTCCATGTTCAGCATATTGATAACCAAAGACACAAAGACAAACATCAGTGTTTGGATTCACTAGACACACTTTAGCAGTAGCCTGAAGGCTTAACCTCTTTGTGTTGGAGGGTCAATGGAGTCTGGAGCAGCCTAGGTCTTCCTAAGGACCTGCTTACTGTAAATATTCCTGACTCTGTTCCAAAACTGTCAATCCATGTTAACAGTTCTTTACCAGACAAAAGGAAAGTACAGTTTCGATAAGAGCATAATAAAAGAAAATCACGTTAAGTCTTACATTTCCTATAACAAATTAACAGTTGCTACAGTTTTCTGATGTGTTTCGACACCCTAAGTGCAAATAGCATAAAACATTCCCTGCCCATAAAAGTCAATGTAAGGTTAAAAGAGGACTTCCTTAAATCAATACTTGTCATTTTTGCTACGTTTATTTAGCTAGAAAATGTACTTGTCACGCTGACACAGAGGCCGATGATGTTGTTTATGAAGGGAGACTATTAGCTGTATCTTCTGTTAGCACTAACAAAAACACACAGGCACACCACGAGCAAAAGGGTGACATGATACACATTTTTGCTATCTTTGGAGGGTGATAACACAAATCTGTTGGTAGTAATGCACCACTAAAAAGGGGAGCTGAAGGCTGTAAGTTAATGTGAACAATACATACATACAATACCATTTTATAATCTAAATGTAAAATTAAAGGTATTTTATGAGGAATGAATAAAACGCTTTTTATAGGTTTAGTGTTTTTCAGAGACACCTTGAATATAAACAAAACCACATTTGGTTGCCGTTAAAAAGTAAAAATATAGTAATCTATTGCACAGCTAAACACATTGACCTATCACCCACCAACTTTGCTTCCTACAAGGAAAAGTCATCACTGTATTTACACTAGGGCTGGACCCGAATATTCGAATATTCGTTCGGTGGGTTGGTATTCGATTTTAAAATTTGACATTCAAATATTCGTATTTTTTTATTTTGGTTTATTTATGTTCTGCATTTATCTCTCGTTCACACTCCAGTCCAGTTGGTGGCGGTAATGCACATTTAAGTTGGTTTGCCAACCGCCAATAAACTAGAAAGAAGAAGAAGATACTGTCGGTACACAATGACGCCGCGCCCACTTCGAGCATTTAGCAAGCTGGGCAGAGAAGCTAGTGGCGATAACAAGTGCGGAAATGGAAAACTGTTTCGCGTTTTTCCATTGTGATTCGGCCAGAAACTTCAACATTGTGAGGCGAAGAGATCGTTTTGGAATATAAAGCTTGGATATTACATTTCCTTGGACTCTTGGGGATTTATGAAAATCAAGTTTTGGTCCACTTTGTACCACTTTGTTGCTGAAAGGACAACGACAACAGGTATGCATGCACTCTCAGCTGCGCAGATTACGGCTAAATTGTTTTATTTTCTTTTACTTTGTAACAGTTGTGTACATGGCATTATATTTTAAAGATTTAATGCTTTAAAGTTATAAAAACGCTCATGAGTGGAAGTTTTATCAAGGTTACAGCGACGCCCCAGTCACAAAGTGTCCCGTTGACGAGACGTGATCCTTGAGGTTAAAAGTTTATTAATTCTGAACGCATCTGGCCTGTCTATTTATATTGCACCAAATACGACACTGCTGCACTCCCTTGTGAAGTCGTTTGGATGAAAGGTTCTCAAAATAATCAAAATGCAAACAAACAGACAGACACATAGAGATTCCTGCCTTTATTCTCTAATTTACACATTTATTTGAGTATTTAAATGCTATTTATATTTGGAGCAAATCCACACGAAAGTGTGTGTGTGTGTGTGTGTGTGTGTGTGTGTGTGTGTGTGTGTGTGTGTGTGTGTGTGTGTGTGTGTGTGTGTGTGTGTGTATACACACACAAATCAATTACAATTAATTCCAGCTTCAACAACTTCGGTTTTATTTTTGTAATCTTCTATGAGTTATTATTTCTTGCCTTGTTGTAATTTCATTGTCATAATCAACAGAACAAACAAGCAATGGCCAAACCAACAAGAATAAGTTGCAAGTTGTGTCAATCCAGAATTATAAAAGCAGTGTCAACATACAGCATCTTCCTAGGACACACATGGACGATATTCTGGTTACTTTTAACTAAACGGGTAAGTTAATCAACAGGCTAGTCTCCCAAAAACTGTGGTCCTTTAAAAATACACCACAATAAATAAACCTATGTGCAGACACAGTACTTACATACAGATAAGTAGCATGTCTTGTCTGAAACTACATTCCTGGATGTGTCAGAAAATGTTCCCCCATTTGCAGAGAGAAGTTTCTTGTTGAAAGCCGGTTGGACTAAAGCACCGTGAGGCTGATTGCAGGTGAAGAGGCCTCTTGGTATGCTCGGTAATTTACATGACATGATTACTCCAGCAGCCTTTTCTTTGTGTGTGTGTGTGTGTGTGTGTGTGTGTGTGTGTGTGTGTGTGTGTGTGTGTGTGTGTGTGTAGGAGAAAGAGAGAAAAAAAACACATGTAGGGAACAGGGTTTAGTGGTAATATGGTGCTAAACATCTGTGAGCTTGATGACACTCACTTAAGACAACGAGAGGAAAGGTGGGAGGGAGTAATGATTGAAGAAAGAAAAGAGGGAGGACGGGTAGTAGGAAAGGGGGAAGATGAAGGGGGAAATAAGGGTGCAAAGAAAACGATGAAGATGGGGGGAGAAGAAAAACAGCAAAATATAGAAGAAACAGAAAAGAAAGATGGAGCAAAGCTGGAAAAGTAGTTTGACATTCATCAAATGCCCCCAAGATACCGAAGCTAAATGTACAAACATCAAAGACAGAGAGAAAGACTGTGCGTGTGTGCGTGCATGTGTGCGTGCATGTGTGCGTGTGCGTGCGTGCAGGGGGCAGACAGGGCAGGCAGGCTGCATGGTCTAACTTGCTGTAAAAGCACCTGAAGAAACAACACAAGACTGGCACGATAAGATCTACCTTTACTGCCCTTCCCAGCTGTGTGCGTGTGTGTGTGTGTTCAGAAGTCTGACAGTCAGATGTATGTGGTTTTGTCATATCCTGCACTATGTAAAACCCTTTAAACCCAGATGTCTTTTCGAAGTAGTAATTAATTCTGGTCCCACAGCTATTCTGTATCTACAGTTTATTCAGTATTTGCTTGTTTCAACACTTCATGGAGTTTACATTGACTGCAAATGCCCATTGGTATCCTTCTTTTCAGTATCTGTTTTGATACAAATTGCATAATTAATTCCATCATTATCGGTTTCTGATGTCTTTGATCTTCGATTGAACGAGTTGCCTTCCATCCAAGAAACATTCAAGACAGATTGAAGTACACCTACAGAGGTGGTAAATGGGGCTTTAGGCACAAATAAGTGTCTCATCTCTCACCGCTCTCTCACCCACACAGATCCTTCAGTGGTTGCACTGATCAGGGATCAGATAAAATGCTACAACAGCTTAGCTCGACTTCATATGTGTTGGAACACCCTTCTTCCTGATGCTTTAAAGTGCTCATTATATGCTCCTTTTCAGGTTCATAATTGTATTTATAGGTTGTACCAGAATAGGTTTACATGGTTTAATTTTCATAAAACACCATATATCTGTTGTACTGCACATTGCTGCAGCTCCTCTTTTCACCCTGTGTGTTGAGCTCTCTGTTTTAGCTGCAGAGTGAGGCATCACATTTTTATTCCATCTTTGTTGGGAGTCGCACATGTGCAGTAGCTAGGTAAGGACTACTGGCCAGTCAGAAGCAGAGTATGAGGGCGTGCCACGCTAGCAGCTAGGCGAGCATTATAACGTGTGTTACAAAGTGATGCACGTTTGTCTCTGAAGTAAAGGCTGGACTACAATAAAGCTGTTTGGAGCAGTTTGTGAACAGTGTTTTCTGTTGGAGATGGTAAGTCCCTTTGGGGTGGACTTTGGGCTTTTTCACTTTGTAAACCTATAACGTGCACAATATATATATATATATATATATATATATATATATATATATATATATATATATATATATATATATATATATATAACACAATAAAGGAAAGGGAAAAAGCCAAAAAGCATAATATGAGCACTTTAAGACACAGAGTGTGATGGCTAATATCAGTGTAACTTCAGCTGCCATAATCACACTGGACAGACCCTGTAGAGGCTATTTTCACATGCCGCTTCCTTACGAAGTTACACTATTGGGAGGACAAAGGATTACATATACATCTAGGAGGTGGATGCATTTACACTATTTAACAACTAGCTAGAATGTGTCTCAGTTAGATATCTAGTATCTGGGGCTGGGTATCATTCAAAAATTTCCAATACCAGTACCGATACCAATACCGTGACTTCGATCCCGGTTTCTGGAAGATACTTTTTTTGATACCAATTTTATTAAACAATTTAAACAAAATAAATTACAACACTACACATTACGGCACAAATCTTTTAATTTATTTTTCAGCTCCTACTACGTGAGCCCCGTCTCAATAATACAGACGTGATTTGGTCGGTACCGGTAAAAGTACAGGGTTCGGTACCCAGCCCTACCTACTAGTATCTATAAAGTAGTAAAATGTATATGGGGTCCTGAACATCTTGTGCGTCAATTTGTTAAGCATTCTCTCAAAAATCATTTTTTTATTTGGGTCTCTCATAGTAAATGTATGCATGTGCAAACAACGCTTGACTGCACAAATTCATTTGCAATGATGTGTCATTTAGTGACATTTTAGTGTTTAAGAAAACACTGCTACACCTCACATCACTCGGTTCTTAATTCACATCTTGCTCTCTCCCTCTCTCCCAGGCAGAGTTGGATTAGCAGAGTTCTGCTCCGTTTACCTCCACCTGTCAACGCTGCGAGGCCTCGTGTGTGTGTGTGTGTGTGTGTGTTTCCTGTGCATTCAGCCATGAGAAGCTAGCGCTAAGACCCTGCATCATGGGTTCTATGTAGGTGACAGCTAAACAGTCCCACCCAGAACACAAACACACACACACACACACACACACACACACACACACACACACACTTAAAGTGACGCTTTTAGACAGTTAAGCCAAGTAAATGCTTTGGGTATCAAGTACCATTAGCGGCAATGCACTCAGAATATGAAAACCTGACGCTGCTTTTAAGTTTCTGTTTCCACTTTCAGCAGCTAAAAGGAAAAGGTAGAGAGACACAGATGGAGGGAGAAAAAAGAAAAACAGAGAGAGGGTTTGTTGTCTTGTTGTGTGGTCCCGTGTAACTGTGAGGGAGCTACACCTCCACGCCTCACTGCCATCCTCCCTCCTCCTGTCTCCTCTCCCCCAGCTCTCAGAGCCTGCTCTGGCCTGTTAGCAGGAAGTGTCCTCCCAGCTGACACACACACACACACACACACACACACACACACACACACACACACACACCTTGAAATTGTTGGCAAAAAGCCCCCCATGAGAGCACAAAATGTAAACATTTCACTCAAACTTCAGAATTAAAGATGTGTCTGAATTCATTCTTGGAAGAGGGCCTGAATGAGTAATACACAAAATGTAACGGAGCGTTAACGAGGTGGGTAAAGTGACTTTCAGAAGGTGGTGCTCTTTTGTCTGTTTAGCAATGGTAGCCTGACACTGTCAGCTTACAATTTTCAAATTGGTAACTGTCTGGCAAAGCTCAGTAGATATTTTTTGCAACAGATGTCCAATAGAAAAAAATCTTGTCACATTTGCTTTAAACTACCGACCAAAGTCAGTTTCTGAATAGCTACGAGGCCAGAAGAAGGCCTTGCAGTTGCAGAAATATTTTGTAGCAACAAAACCTTGTTCAAGGTTCCCAGTTTGAAGGGTTTAAGGGACGTTGAGTCATGTTGAGAATCATTATCTGAACACTCCCAAGCATCGAAGTGGGGTTCCAGGTCCAACATCTACAGACTTTTTCTGTATTAAATCAGAAAACCTAACCTTAACCAAATGCTGTAAGAGTCTAAGCAGAATAACCATTACAAGGTTATATTGTACTGCAAGATCTGATATTTATATAAATGCACATTTTAGAGTCTAGCCAAATTTTAACATTTCCTTGTTATCTTACTAGAAAACATAATCTGGCTAGCATTACATTTCCTCATAAACATATTTGCTTTTGCAAGTTAGTTTTGCACAAACAGAATTTCTAAGAAACAGGGTAGTAGTGGTACACCAAAATGGAACAGAGCTTTCATTAATGTCAATTGTTACTATACACCACCAGTGTCCGATTAAAAATGTTTTTATTTTTCAAACAATATAGCCCTGCTCCAAACTCCTGACCTATCCTACTTTCACCCTCTACATATCCACCTCTTCCTCCCAGTTTCTTGTTTTTTGTATTTCTGTCTGTTAGTATCTCTGCTAATGTACGCAGCGAAGATTTTTGCTAATTTTGCTGCTCGTATTACTGCTTTGTTGATCCACTGAAGTGAGTTTGGCCGTAATCCTTATGCTTGGTCCTGATTAGCTTAAGTCGGTTTTACACTGCTGGTACTGCAGCAAATAGAACACCAATTACAAAACTGATTAGCCTACTGGGATATGTATCACAGATAATATTTAATCAATCAAATTCATTTCACTTTGATTTGGCCAAAAACCCATGTATTCTTCATTATTGGACAGTGTCAGACCTAAATGCAATTCTTGTGTATAAATCTGCCACATCAAGTTTAAAGCGCTGTACAATGAGCAGCTGTCACGTTAGAAATAAACAATAGGCTTTGAAAATCTATTGAATGGTAAAATGACTATATTAACTTACAAATTTACAATTTTGGAAACACGCGCAGAGCGTTAGCCAAGGAAGAAAACCTTGGCTAACAAAGCAAGTTGATAAACGTACCCGTTATCTCTAATCGGGGCGTTGAGGAAAAGTAAAGCCTGGCACTGTCGAACTTGCTTCGTGGTACACCCCTCAGTTCAACGGAGTTATTTATTTATTTTACTGTAACTTTTCCCCTGCGAATTCAGTGACGAGCGCTTGTCTAAGTTCCTGACTTCGAGAGAGACGCAGAGAAGAGACAGAAAGAGACAGACAGAGAGAGGGAAAGAGAGAGAGGTAATTAGAATCCAGTGATTAATGTTCTAATGAGTTTATTCTCCAAGGGGATTAACATGAAGGCTAATAGCAGCTGTGCTAAAAACATCCCAAAAAACCCAAAACACAGGAGACAAAAACACAGGCACAGGATTTACTGGTCCAAGAGAAGAAAAACATGAGTTTGTTGTTGTTGTTGTTGTTTTTTAGAGTTTATTCTGTTAGTTTCCCATCGACTTGTGCAACCTTGGCACAACCACAGGAGTTTCTCTTCAACTCAGCTGCAGCATTAAGGCAAAGATAAAGTAGAGGGTAAATCTGGCAATATTTTAACGTCTATTTACATTTGTATGTGTAGAAATGAGAATCTATGATGAGAAATAACTGACATTCAGTTTTTTGTCAATGTCTCTTGTTATTGTGGCAAATTATTGTAGATATTGTAGATTTGTGGAAAAAATAGGGAGGGGGGGGGACATTGTGAGGGACGTGAGAGGTGGGAGAAACAGATACGAAGGCCAAGAGAAGAGGAAAAAATATATATCCTTGTAACCAAGTGGTTTTTTGGTGTGATAGGGAGAGTGACATTCGGGTTGGCTTAGCCCTTTTCTGAAGGAAAAGGAGAGATTAAGACAATCCGCAGCGAGCCACCTTCCCTGCGCCAAGGTGCTTAGGGACCCCGGGAGCAAAGAGGATTGTGGGAGAGAGAGGGGGCTTCTGGGATTGCGTCGCAGGGATCTTAGAGGGCATTAGCAGTAACGTACTCTACCTGAGATAGACCGAGAGGAGACCACACCACCAGCACTGGACCCCTTTGTTGACTGGCTTAGTGGTCCTGATGCGCGCGCGCGCGCGCACACACACACACACACACACACACACACACACACACACACACACACACACACACACACACACACACTTTGTAGCTTTTGTTAGTTATTGCTAAAATATTTAAAAAATAGGGCAATAAAAATAGTTCTATCATTTTAATGAAACCAACCATGACCCACACGGAAACTTTACTTTAAGTTCCCCTATTTAGCATTCATAAGCAGTATAGTAACATTTACGTATGGTTTAACACACTATAATAGACGTAAGCAGATACAAGGGCTTATTAATGTGTTTGTCAATAACTATAACTCCTCCTGTGGCCTCAGAGGCTGGGGTATAAAGAGATAATGGATGACAATATAGTTAAACTACATACTGTTGTAAAAATATTCAGTATGTCTTTATAGGAGAAGTTACTGTATAATTGTTGACATATAGTATACATTAGTAAACAATTATATCTGCATGTACAACTATATTATAGTAAACCATTTAGAGGGAAAAGTAATGTTACCACCCATATGGATTCATAATGAATTTTTAAATACTTTCAAATGTTCTTTTTTTTTTTTTTTTTTTTTTTTTAAACAGCCTAAACGGTCTGTGACCAGATTAATGAACATATTCTGTAAGACTACATAAGGTGTATACATAAACTATATACACTTTGATGAATCGAAGCATTACTGTATAAAAAGGTTTCCATGTAGTTCATACAGTCCAACAATAAATAATTAGTCATCAAATTAACAAAGTAGGTTATTATGCTGCTGTACATTATTAGGTGATGAGAGGTTGCAGAAAAGTGATGGAAGATCAAAAACCTAGTGATTAGTGGCCGGGTTGGCTCAGTGGGTAGAGCAGGCGCACATAAACATAGAGGTTTATGCCTCAACGCAGAGGTCCACGGTTCGTATCTGACCTGTGACGATTTCCTGCATGTCTTCCCCCTCTCTCTCACCCTTTCTCACCTAGCGGTCCTATCCACTAAAGGTGGAAAAAGCCCAAAAAAATATTCTTAAAAAAAACCCTGGATGTTTTTGTATTTTTCAAGAGCATAACATGGCTTATGTAGTTAGCATTAAATAGACTGTGTTTACCTGAAAATACATCGATAACAGCTTCTGAATTTCAATGTCGATACATTTTTTATTAATCGTCCAGCTCTACGTATATTTTAAATCCCTGCTGACCATACTCCAACACATTATTAAGGATTTGTTTTAGATTGATTTCAAGGCAATTATTGCATTTCATTCATTTCCCTTTACTATAAAAAAACCCCGAATTGAGACAGTTGAAACTACCTAGAGAAATGTTAGGCATACAATAAACTTTATTGTGCTGCTTATATGGTTTTATTTAAGTTTGATTTGGTAATGTGGTAACACAGTAGAGAGCTATAAAGTATTAATATGGAGAATAAGTGGTTAATTGGCTGAAATGTGAACAACCAGTAAATGTATTGCATGTGGATGTGCTCCATTTGAAATGTTAACATACTGTGTGCATCCAGACTGTAGAGAAATCTCACTGGTGAAAACCAGACCGGTGAACTAGATTTGTAGTTAAATCCAACAATTTAAGAGTACATTTGTGCAGTCTGGTATTTTTCGTTGCACGCAGAAAATATTGCATTACATTCCTGACGCTGTGTAATCACGTTGGATTTACTTGCAAATCTGATGCAAACGGTTGACTCTGTATTTTGATTGTAATTTGATTTTTTGCTGCATGTTGGTATTTTTTAAGCACTCGGAGTGTCGGAGTGCAACCTAAATCTAATCTGGGTTGTGCTGGCTTGTACCTTTGCTTGAGACATTGAGGAATTAAGGAAGAGATTAAGGTGTGTGTGGTAATCTATAAGGATGTATTGATTTGTAAGGTGGAAACTGGGATAAGCATACGGTGTGTGTGTGTGTGTGTGTGTGTGTGTGTGTGTGTGTGTGTGTGTGTGTGTGTGTGTGTGTGTGTGTGTGTGTGTGTGTGGATTTGAGAGTTACATAAGTAAGAGTTTGACTTCAGTAAGTGATCTATTGCTTCTGAGTCAAGTTGTGTTTCCGACTGATACAAACACACACTGTACGTACACATACATGCATATTAATAGACACACAGATGCTCACTAGTACACTGCCATTCATTCACTGTGATCTGCCTCGTCCGTTAAGATTAGTTGTCACTGTCTTTGTTAAGATAGTGATTTATGTGTTAGTCGTAAGGTCTAATTGCTGTGTGTGTGTGTGTGTGTGTGTGTGTGTGTGTGTGTGTGTGTGTGTGTGTGTGTGTGTGTGCGCAGCCTCAGGGTAAAGCAGCACGACAGCTGCAAGAAGCCTCAAAACGATCCATCCTTCCTTCTTTTCACTCTATCCGTCCTCTCTCATCCTCCCAGTCCAACATGCTAGAGTGATGACGGAGGCCTGTGAAATTTGCTGCTTGGTTTAAAACCGGTTGGTTTCAGTTACATCACTTCTGTAAGTTTTATACAGTTGAACAAGGAGACCTCCAACCCACTCTATTTCTAAAATAAAAAAACCCTTTCTTAAAAATAGTTATTGTCACAATCGCTGTCCAGGGTGCTGATACTGAAGCTGTCTGAGATACACACCGACATTTACCTGTTAACCTCACTCTATCCTGTTTGTTTAAGATCGAGAGAGAAAAACAACCTATGTTGTGGCTATGTGAATTGTGACCACAGTCTTTCCCTAACCTTAAACAACTTATTTTTGTGCTAAAAACGTAAGCATACCTTAAAAGGATACTTTAACATTTTTGGGAATTAGCTTATTAACTTTCTTGCCAATAATTAGTTGAGAAGACTGATACCTGTCACATGCCTGTTTGGTAAATATGAAGCTACTGTCAGCAGCCTGTTAGCTTAGCTTAGCATGAAAAGTTTAGGACATTAAGAAAGTAAATGTGTCCACAGCGTGATGTTATTACAGAAATTACACAAACAAGACGTCATGTGTTAATTGGTGAGCTTTAGAGGTGCTGATAGAGGTGGATTTTGTTACTTTATTTTGAAGGAAATATCTTCCCTCTCAGGCTCCATCCTGCTCTAACCTTTCTCACTCCTTCCTTTCCTTTGCATGTCCATCCATCTTTTCCTCCGACCGTCTTTCCTCCACAACCCTCTCCACTGTCTCCTCCCCTGCTATCATGTTTTATGGTTCACTTGCTGCATCCAAATCTAACATCAAATTAACAGCCTCAAAACAAAACCATTCAGCCTCAACTCCCTAGAAATTACATTCATATTGGATGCTTCTGCGGCACACAATTTACATCCAGTGCCAATGTTCAGTGCCAGTGCAGGATGTGATGTGTCCTTTGTGAAGCAAGGTGAGAAGTCGTTCACACAGAGTTTGTGTTCCAGCTCTCATAACTTTTTTCTAATGTCCCCTTTAGGTTAAATGACAAATGAGAGTAGACAAACTACTTCAGACCAAACAATTACTAAAAACTACAAACTATTCCACTACCAAGTCCTGGCACTGGCTAACACTGTCAGAAGCAACTGGAACCAGGAAAAGTGATCTATAGTGTACTGGAAATCTATCATAAAATTAGGAATAGAACTCACATGTTTGACAGCATAAAAAGCCCCAATGTCTTTATTCTACAGTGATGAGATGTCAAAAAAAAAAAGACACTAAAACCTGAGTTTGACAGACAGAAAAAGCAGCATGTGCTGGTAAAACATTTACAACATTTTTTTTATACAGCACCAGTGGTTAAAACCTCTGCAGGGTACCTTAAAGGCAGGGTTGGTAATGTTGAAAAGCTAGCAAGATTTGAAAGTAGCATCTCCTCAGGTCTAACCCCTAAAGACCATTTCAAATAATATATAAAAAAGTGTATTTTGGGAACAGTTAGCAACCCTGCCTTTAAGAACCCCATAGAATGTAAACCCAAACTGTTTTGTTTTGCTCAGTTTTCTGTTATTTACATCCTGCTATATTCACTCTTATTCAACTGTAACAGGTGGGCATGAAAGGGGGTCTCCCCACAGGGAGAGAGAGAGTAGTATGATGGATTGATGGTGGGCACGGCTGATGCCAACCTCTCTGTGACAAGGAGAGGCAGCTGAAACAGACGGTCGCCTCCCCTTTATTTGTGTGTCTGTGTGTGTTGTCACACTGCTTTGGCAGGGCTGGCACAACCATCTGCCTGGTCAGGGATGTGTGTGTGTGTGTGTGTGTGTGTGTGTGTGTGTGTGTGTGTGTGTGTGTGTGTGTGTGTGTGTGTGTGTGTGTGTGTGTGTGTGTCTGGGGGAAGACAGGCCAAAGATAAATGGGTGATTGAGTGCTTGAGGCTGCCTGGTGTAACTGAATGGACCACTGGCACTGCCAGCAAAACAAACACACACACACACACACACGCACACGCACACGCACGTGTGATATTGTTCTTGCTACTGTACATGTATCCAAGTTTATGTGAACATTGCGTAACTAAATATGTCAGGTTAGGAATACATAACCCATTGCTATTAACCTATGTGCGTTAATTGTATAGCCCACTTGTACTTGATAGGCTGGAAACAATAGTATAATAGTTATCTTAGCACGCATATAACCATAACCATAGTAAATCAAAGGCAGCATGCTAGCTACCTTCATATGTTAAGCTAAAGGTCAATGGTTTGGGCTACTACTTAGCCTACTGCAGGGCTATTGATGCCACACACACTGCACAGTTAATTTCTAGAATCCTACATTCTACAGTAGATTGAAGCTGAAAAAAATATATTCCTTTTCTATGAATTGCACTTTTCAGACTTAGCATACAACTGATAATTATAGGCCTACAACCAGCAAAAGGGACAAAGGTCAGACAATTAAACAAAAATTACAAACGTGTGACACTTGCATTATAAAACCACAGAGGCCTGCATTAAATGGCCTGTCACTTCTTATAGAATCAGAATAAAACATCACACAGACATGTAGGCCTATAAACAATAAAAACACCACGACTGCAGCCAAAAACACACTTATTAAGCAGAAAGAAAGCTGCCGTTTTTACACAACGTGCAGTACACACACGCACACGACCCTTCGTTGCTTAGCAACGTTGACGACTGTCAGAATTACAACAGTAGGGTGTTAGCATGGTTGTCAGTAGGCCTAGCCTACTCACCTTTCGGAGCGGCCTTCTGCGAGTCCTGTCACTGTGCACGAAGCCCTGCGAAGTCCTCAATCTGCTCCAGGTTCCATTTCTCTGCTCGTTTATTCCCAATATAACCAGTCCACTTAGTCTCTCTGTCCCAGGGATTATTATCACAGGCAGTAGGTGGCTCTCACACACACCTCATTAAATAGTGTTGACGAACTGACCGAAGAGCCGGTTCGTATGGCACCGAATCGAGTGCCATACGTCAATGAACCGACTCACTCCTGTTTTTTTCTTTTACTTCATTCGTGCCATTGGCATTATATATATGTCAATGGTTGGCCGTTGTGTAGCTGGTATTCTTCTGCTACTGTGTGTGTTGTAATCTAGCTCATTAGTGCCTCCGCTGGACTGGAGTGGTGGTGGTAGAATCAATCAGGAAATGAGCTACTAATGCCTAGAGAGCCTATGCCAAACACGACCGAATGTAACCGTGCAACCGGCAAGGGGGTAAGCTTCGCTTCAGAACTCGAGCCATCATGGCGCCATTTTGTTGCTAACTGGCCATCACCTCCTGTTAGCATTCCGCTGACCGCCATTTTTTTTTTTACGTCACTTGACTGCGAATAACTTTACATCTGAAGCGTTTAAAGACTCTATTTGTCCGTTGTTTAGTTCCAAAGAAACACGACAATGTATAAAAGGCTTCATTACCTTGTACCTCACGTTATGGCTCCGTAGCAGACGTTTTTGTAAAAATAAGCTAACGATTGTGTCATAACCAAGTGACTTACTGTCGCATAGTAGAGGATTTACCGTATAGTACAGGAGAAGCTTGCAGGCAGTTTCGACTTACATGAGATGTTTAGGTTTAATTACTAATGTTAACTAGCATGTTAGTGATCAATAATTAGCCTGTGCCCATGTTATCTCCTTACATACACCTACAGTCTCCGTATCTGTAAGATTGGGAATGATTGAGATTTCTCTTGGCACAGCTACCAGAAGACTTACAACTTTCAGACACGTTGCTCACGTCACATTCTCTCAGTTGGAGGCTGCGCAGTAAAGCTGGCCAAAAAGTGCTTCTAATAGCCTTCACTGGTCTCCGTCCAGAGCAACGGGGTCTATTTGTCCATTATATACTGTCTATGGCAACCGGCCGGCCGCTCGACTCTAATGTAACCGGGCAACCTGCCGGCCCGCTCGACTCTAATGTAACCGTGCAACCGGCCGGCCGCTCGAGTCTAATGTAATCAAGCGGTGTCTTGGTTCTCGGCAAGTTTGGGTTATTAACTGAGCCTTGTTTCTGGTGCATCTTAGAGGATTGTGTTCACGGCAATTCACACATTATCGATGGGGAAGTACAGTACATCACATACAAATACACGTCATGTTATCTTGGTAGTTATGTTAAGTTAAATGTTAGAGAAGTGAATGTTGCTACGTGGTAGCTAGGCTAGGCTGTCACAAGGAGACCACGCACCAGGCTACTGAAGGAGACCGTAAGGACCGTAACCGAGGCTACTGCATGAGTCTATATTCAAACGGGTGTCTAGGTTCTCGGCAAGTTTGAGTTATCAACAGATAGCAGAAGCCTTTATTTCTCGTGCATCTTAGATGATTGTGTACAAAAATTAATAGATTACATTATCGATGGATATCACATACAAATGCACGTCATGTTATCTTAGTAGTTATGTTAAGTTAAATGTTTGTTACGTGATAGGTAGGCTGTCACCAGTAGACTGTGCACCAGACTACTGAACAAGACCGTAACCGTGCCTAATGCATGAGTCATGTAATCAAACGGGTGTCTAGGTTCTCGGCAAGTTTGAGTTATCAACCGATAGCAGAAGCCTTTATGTCTCGTGCATTTTAGAATAGTGTATGTAGAAATTCATATGCTACATTACCAAAGGGAAAGTATTAGGCTTATATCACATACAAATACACCTAATGTTATCTTGATAGATATGTAAAGTTAAACGCGATCGACCCCCCCGCCGAGGGAACGCGAACCGGTGACCGAATCTATTAACTCGTTAGGCCAACCAACGACCGTCCGGTTGAACCGACTCTCGTAAAAGAGTCGGTTGTCCCATCACTATCATTAAAGGTAAAGGTTCCTCAGTGAACGAAGAAGTCACCAGTTGGAGGACCCACCCATTGACATATATATATAAGGTTCTGAAGCGAAGCTTACCCCCTTGGACCCACCGTGAGCATTTAGCATGTTAGCCAGCAACAGGTGTGTTTGAATTGCGTCCCTAAACGTGCTACCAGGTGGTGCAATGATTAATAAAGGCGGGTTTTTCTTACCTAGCCTATGCCAAGGTACAGTGATGCAATTCTTTACCCATAATGAAGCAATTCATTTTCATATTGCTTCGTTATAATTTTCACATGGGCCACGGCTAAAGTCCCGGCCCGGTTGCAGCTGCATTCCCCGCACACCCCCTGCCCCTGGCACGCGAACGCTGTTTTGCGGCTAGTTCCGCCCTACTGTGCTGTGATTGGCTAGTAGCGTCTTGTGATTGGGTGTTAGCTGTGAGCGCGTCCTACTCTGTCTATTTAAACTCCAGATGTAATTAAACATGATCTGTTTATCCCTCAAGTTGTTGTATTTATTTGTATGCCTATATTTCTATTGTAAATTATAACCTTCAACAATCTGCCCGCAGTTGCTTCTGTGAATGATCACTGTAACTAAAATAGAGTAATTCACCTTGATCAAAAGTGGCAATACTTTCAGCCAGTGTCAGAGCAACTAATGTATATCAGATGAAATCAATGGATAATTCATTTTCAATTTGATACATATAGTTAAAGTTATGGTTGTTTTTGATAGGTAGCCTAACTGTAGATTGTTTTCACATAATAGAGTAGGCCTACAACAGAATCTCTTATTATAGGCTACTTTTACGAGGAAAAGTAATACACACACCTCCTACAGACATGTTGTTGTTGCTGATTACATTCTATTTTTAACACTCTTTTGCTCTTCTTTAATGGATCAACATTAAAATGGTTGCTCAAGAAAGAAAACCTTTGTTCGTTGTTTCTGAGCGACATCAAATATTGCCTTGGGAAATCTCAAGGTGAAATTGTGTTTCAACAGGAGAAAGACAAATTCTCCACCAAGTGACAAAATGAGCCCAGAAAGACAAACAACATCACAAATATGGTGATTTATCTGTGTAAATTGTTTAATAGTGCAATTTTAATATTAGCCTACACCAACATGTTGCAAAACATTTTCTTTTGAAGACCTTGTATAGGCCTACAGCATTTTGCATAATAGCGATTATGTGTCTAAAGAGAGACACTTAACAGCAAGTCTGATGTTTGACAGTAAGTTGACAGCTCACTTAGCAGAGACACTGAGAAAGAAGAGCACAAACAACAAGATTGTTGTATTTTCATCTCTCTCTCTTTCTCTCTCTTTCCTCTCTCTCTGTCTCGTTCTCTCTCTCCTTCCCTCTATCCTTGCTTGAGACGCAGGACACACAGAGAGAGAAACCACTGCACACACAGCAGTGAGAGCAACAGTATCTGCTGTAATCACACTTGTCTGTCTGCGGCCTATTGACTGTTGTTAACTGAAACCCACTCTGTGTGTGTGTGTGTGTGTGTGTGTGTGTGTGTGTGTGTGTGTGTGTGTGTGTGTGTGTGTGTGTGTGTGTGTGTGTGTGTGTACACGTGCGTGCGTGCGTGCGTGCATGCGTGTTTATATCTTGTTAATATTTTCTTGCTTTGATGAGAAAAAAAAATCCAAACAAATCTACTGTTGTAATATATATGTAGCTAAACATATGTTTGAGTGTGTGGCCAAACTTCCTGGCCTCTGCCCCCTCCACCCCTCTACTCACTTCACCTATCTATCCATTCCTCCCTCCCTCCCTCCCTCCACTTATTTCCTTCCTCACTCCCTCCCCTCTGTTCCTACCTGCCAGCTGCTGCTCAGGGCGTCCTGGCTCTTACAGTTCCCCCTCAGACAAAAGAATGGATAGAACTACAAAAAAAAACGAATGACAGCTATGAACTCCTTTGTTCCCTGCACCACTCTGCCTCCCACCATTACCTTGTTCTAGTCTAGTTCTCCCTCTTCTCTGTTTTATCCCTGGGGGAGTCTCCATGGTCTCTGGTGTCCCAGTCTTGTCTAACGGTCACTCAGACCGTCTTGTCTGCACCTCTTGGACTACAATGGCCCGCTCTCTAACACGGGGCCAAGCACAGGGCCAGCAGGGGCTTCACCTTCAGTCTCGTTTCCATTACAGGACCAAACAAAGCACCATGGGTTTATTCCTCAGGTCCACTTCAGCTTCCTACAATTCTTTTGACTGTGTTATTTATTGTTGTTGTGTAATATCTGTGTGGCAAGTGATGGCCTAATTGAGGACTTGTCTGAGGCCTCAGTCTGTGTAAATGAAAAATGCATATAACAATAAACCCATCTGCCATGATTAATCAGAACCCTGTCTCTAAGTCATTACTTTTTCTCCTAAATGTTTTGGTTTTTACAAATTACATGTAGCATATTTAATGATGTTTTTTAGAAGTAAAGGTTGTTTATCAGTGTTTCTATATCTATTGATAAAGTTAAAGCTTAAAGCTTACAAGTGTATTTGTCATGTTTAAATACTTTATTCCATATTTGGTCCTACATACATGTTTATACAAACCAAACATACCTTTTTCAAATTACATGTATTGTATTTATAATGTAGCCCAAATTAATGTGCCGCTTTTTCTTTAAAAAATTAAAATAAAAAATAAAAAAGCAAAAACTTTTTTACAATGTCTCATACGACCAGCAGCACTGCATTCTCATGAACGGGTCCGTATGATATAGTACGAAAATGTATGCACACCAAAACGTAAGATATCCTACTAGACAGAAACCGCGGCACTAGAATTACATTTAGGAAAAACAACCAACAATATTATCAATAAAAAAGAAAACTTTGACATGAAGCATATGAAGTACAATATGCAGTAGGTCTATGTTATACTTTAAGAGTTTCAGACAAAGTGCAATGGTTTTTGAAAGGACAATGATTTTCTTTTTTCACACCCTTGAAGCAGCTCTGCCTTTAATTAAAAATGCACTGGCGTTCTTGATTGTATGAAACCAAGAATTTCTCCAGCACAAGGCCAGTGCCAGTGTTGAAAATCCATACAATCCTTGAATGCTCACCATGTGCATTAAGATATGACGAAAACTGGTTGAATGGTATTTGAAAAGCCTTCAGTGTCTTAAAAATGTCCTTGATTTCTTTCAATAGCAGCGGTGGACAGAATCACATCGACATGGATTTAAGGTATTTACATGTATATATATATATATATATATATATATATATATATATATATATATATATATATATATATATATATATATATTTAATTCAACTGATATAAATCTGTCTCCACAGCCTGACTATCTCGCACTGTGGGACTCAGACGTATAATTCTTTTCAACAAGTCATCGTCATGTCATCCAAGGCTTTGAGACATTTGTGTGCTCAGGACAGACAAAAGACAGCTCATTTGTAATTTATTGGGGTCCAGAAAACTTGTCCTGCCTCAGGATTAGAGACAGAGTCACCTGAAGTTTATGTTGCATGCTGTCAGCAAATGTGAATGAAAGTTGCAGGTGAGAAAACTTCTTTCCAACTCATATCCTGACCTAAGGCACCAAATGAAACAAAGGCAAACATGAAAACACTGGACTATGGAACTGGAAGATGTCAAGATACGCTCCACAGTGAGTGCCGTGGCTATTTCTCCATCGTCAAAGTCAAACAAGCTTGAAATCAAATAGACGCAAAAGCACAATAGGAATGCCCAGGTGCATGCTGGTCCTATACCTGCCTAATCATATGAAACTGAGGTGCCTAGAGCTACTCAAATATTACAAAACCAAACAAAGCAAAAACATAACAGGAGAAAATAACACAAATATGTAGGATAAATAAAATAGTGGGTCCCAGCAACCTAAAGTTCTCTACCTTAACGTTACTTTTGTTGTCTCAATTTTGGCATGGCATGACAGATGATGAAATAATAACACAGTTGTGTTTACATGCATGCACCCTGACATATCTGTCAATAGGATATTCTGTTAATCAGTAAGGATTATAATAGGATTTATTGTTATTTTACTTTCTAATTTAGTAACCTCATACAAATAAATATTTCAACTGGACAAAGATTATTCTTAACATTCTTTTTTAAAATAGGATAGTATAGGACTAATTTACATTTAATTCCCACAAGAATGTTTTTACCTCGCTTCACACCACCTAGAAGTATATCCACGTCTGTTTGCATCCTCTTGCACAGCGATATCACATACTGCCTGATGCACACTGCTTATCAGCCTGATGACTTTAATAATTTATCACAGCCTCCATCAGATTACTGTAATAAAATCCGATTACATGTAATCAATTTCCAAATGCTGATGTTGAATGACAAGCCATATATATGCATAAACAGGATGTTTAAAACAAATATTATTTAAAGCCACAGATAAGTGTGTGTGTGTGTGTGTGTGTGTGTGTGTGTGTGTGTGTGTGTGTGTGTGTGTGTGTGTGTGTGTGTGTGTGTGTGTGTGTGTTTGTGTGTTTCTGGTTATTTCGGTGTGTTTTGTCAACCCTCTACTGAGTGACATCTGATGGCATTCTTCACAGGTAAGATGAAGTGCATTGTGGGAAGTGTTAATGTTTAACAGTGTGTACATATGAGGCAACACTGAGGTAAGAGAGGAAAGAAAGAACATCTTTCTATCATTTTATCTTTCTTTCCATCTATTGTTACAGAGTTCCTCTTATTAACCTGTTGCCCTCAGGGACGTTAATAATACAGGAGGAACTAATTTCGAATTTGACACCAAGGATTGTCGGCCTTTAGCTTTACAAAATAACTCCTCCATCAATTATTGAGAGAACAAATCCAATATGGAGGGCAGTCTGCACTGAAGGGCCAGCAGAGGGACAGAATGAAAGATGGACTGATGTGAAAATAAGCTGATACACAAACAGGCAGACAGGCAGGTGAAGGTAACATAGACTGTAGTCAGGTTTAAATCCAAATGTAGTGCAAATCAATATGTGTATCCGTCCACTACTGTTATGTAAATATCAGGAGTTGGTTCATGGAGTTGTGCTAATTCTCCAGCCAGGTGCCAACCTCAAAGGATGTAGAAAACATGATGGAAATATGGCATTTATGTTAGCTTTATGTATTCATTTGAGGAAGTATACAGCCTCGTCATCACTCCACACAGATCCAATGTTTTGTCTGCTGCTAGTTGTCGTCTCTTCAGTGGACATTTAAGTCATTTCTTATACATCATGATTTATTTACTGAATCCATTTCACTTTGTCACATTTTGTTTTTATCAATACTCTAACTTATGTACCTCCTCTACCTATTTTGAGCGTCTTTCTAACTTTGGCATTTCCACTCAGGTTTCTTTTAATACGCAAACTGAAACTCTTTAGCTTGTGCTTCTCTTGCTTCAGCTTGAATTGAAGAGCCCATTCTGCTGCAGCAGGAAACATACACATGTTCCTCCAGCCAGTGTTCCTATTTTCTGCCTGACATTGACATAAGTTTTAGTTTCACTGAAACCATGACCTACTGAACTTGAACCACCCAGAGCTGCTGTACCAGAAAACACACTACATGCAACATACTGAAAGCAAAAGCAGAAACAGAAACCCTGGCACATACAAAAACTTGTTTGATATGGTCTAATATCAGTGGTGGATTTTTTACATTGTGGTATTTCTACTTTTACATACAGTAAGTAAAGCATCCTAGTACTTCAGCACTGTCCAACATGGCTGCCGAGGGATGGGTTATTTACCCTTAAAGCTCTCTGCTGGAATATTTTCCCGACCTCAACACCCCCCCTCTCCCCAAGAACGAGTTGTGAAACACTTCGAAGCAGGACAGGGGAGAAGCAGAATGTGATCTGCATGGGACTGGTGCGTGAGTATAATGTAGTGTGAGGATTACTGGTGCTAATACCAGGTGTTAGGGAGCAATCACCCTACCCATACACACACAGACACACACACACACACACACACAAACACATACACGTCACAGCTCGTCTCCAAGCACCTCAGCTCTCCATCAGCACACAGATCAGACAAACACAACACCCACGCACAACTGTGTGACTCACCGCGCACAAACACACTCACACAGGTGTGCACGAAGAATATGCACACCTGCGCAGAAACACGCTCAGAGACTAAATGTGTACATTATTGTGCGCACACACACACACATATATATCACAGTGCATTTACAGAGCTGGCTGGCTGCCTAAGCTGCTAATTACAGCTGTGTGTGTGAACTCTTACTCTCACTGACTGAACAACCCTATATTAAAAACCAGAGAGAGAAAGAGAGAGAGAGAGAAAGAGAGAGAGAGAGAGAGAGAACCTCAGGGTAGTTCCTCCATAATCCATATTTAATGGCTTATTATGGTACAGCCTGTGGTTGTGTTCTGCTTGTGTTTTCATTAGGCCGATTAAAGGGATATTTACAGAAACCCTTCTGTTCTGTAAATAGTGTGTGTGTCTGTCTGTGTGTGTGTGTGTGTGTGTGTGTGTGTGTGTGTGTGTGTGTGTGTGTGTGTGAAGATGCTCATCAAGCTGTACAGTCTTTGACCTTCATGCCCTTTTCTGTGTAATATACAGTCAAGAAGCAACTTATGTGAAGCTAAAAGCCTTTAAGCCACAAAGTACAGCGGACTGTAGAGAGACACTCAGAAGGCTTGTGAAAACACATTTTATTCTTTGAATTATGCAGAGCTCACAAATAATTCAATTTAACCTTTCATTCCCATCAATGACCATTAATTTGTATAAGGTTGGGATCAATTACAAAGTGAGAAGCATAGTAGTGTACTAAAGGAAGTTTTAACACTAAATGACCTGAATAAACTCTCTCATTAACCGTGCCTCCCAAATTATCTTTGTACTACTTAATTCATAACTGTATTGTTCTTTCCGGTTAAAGAGTGCTTTTTTGCTCCAGCATGTTACACCAAATAAAAGGTCTTTGATTTCTTTTTCTATTCTTTTCTCTTTCTGTGTTCGCCAGGGAACAACAGTAGATGCCTCTAAATGCTTAAAGATCGTGAGCTGCTTCCCCAGACTCTGACTCTCGATAATTAACTGTCTTTTCTGTC